>NC_041231.1:70754330-70791201 GCF_002837175.3 Physeter macrocephalus
GGTCCGGGAGGATCCCACATGCCGCGGAGCGGCTGGGCCCGTGGGCCGTGGCCGCTGGGCCTGTGTGTCCGGAGCCTGTGCTCCACAACGGGAGAGGCCACGGCAGTGAGAGGCCCGCATACAGCAAAACAAACAAACAAAAAAGATACACAAGTGACCAATAAGCACATGAAAAGATGCTCATCATATTTAGTTATTAGGGAAATGCAAGAAAAAAAAAGCAAGACAATGTGATACCATTTTACACCTACTAGTATGGCTATAATTTTAAAAAATGGAAAATAACAAATGTTGGAGAGGATACGGAGAAATTGGAACACTTGCTGATGTGAATGCACAATGCTGCAGCTGCTATGAAAAAAAATTCCTCAAAAAGTTAAACACATGATCCAACAAGTCCACTCTTAGGTGTATACCGAAAAGAATTGTAAGCAGGGACTTGAACAGATACTCCTATGCCAATATTCATGGTAGCATTATTCACGATAGCCAAAAATTGGAAACAACCTAAGTGTCCATTAACAGATGAATGGATAAACAAAATGTGGTACATACATACAATGGAATATCATCAGCCATAAAATGAAATGAAGTACTGATCCACACTACACCATTGTGCTAAGTGAAATAAACCAGACATGAAGGACAAATATTGTCTGATTCCATTTAAATGAAATATTTAGAATACACAATCCATATAGACAGAAAGTAGAAGAGAGGTTACCAGGGGCTGGAGGAGGGGGAAATGGGGAGTTATTGCCTAATGGGTACAGAGTTTCTGTTTGGGGTGATGAAAAAGTTTTGGAAATAGATAGTGGTGATGGTTGCACAACAACGTGAATGTCATTAATGCTGCTAATTTGTACACTTTAAAATGGTTAAAACAACAAATTTTATATTACATATATTATATGTATATATAATATTAAAAAGTAAAAATATTAAAAAAGTTAAAAAAAATTATTCTGAAAGGATGTTCATTAGCTCTGATAGACTGCTAAAAGGTTCACAGCACAAAAACAGGTTACGAGCCCCTGAACTATAGGGTTTACATAGTCATTCTGCTATTATTAATTAGTTCACCATGGTTGCTTTTGTTGTTGTTAGGAGACTGGCAATGGTGGTTAATCAAACAATGTATTTATTAAATATCATCCCTAGATGCTGTGGGGGACAGCCAAGGTCTTTATGTCCATGAAGTTTATAATCAACAAGGTGCTACAAAGGACTTCTCTGGTGGCACAGTGATTAAGAATCTGCCTGCCAATGCAGGGCACACGGGTTCGATCCCTGGTCTGGGAAGATCCCACATGCCACGGAGTGACTAAGCCCGTGTGCCACAATTACTGAGCCCGCGTGCCAAAATTACTGAGCCCACGTGCCACAACTGCTGAGCCCACACGCCACAACTACTGAAGCCCGCACGCCTAGAGCCTGTGCTCCGCAACAAGGGAAGCCACCGCGATGAGGAGCCTGCGCAGCAACGAGAAAACCAGTGTGCAGCAACGAAGACCCAACACAGCCAAAAATAAAATAAAATTTTAAAAAATTAAAGAAGAAGAAAAAGAAGGTGCTACAAGACAAACCACAAAAAAACTGTAGAGGAATTATGCAATAAGCTAAGGGTTCTGATGACAGGAATTCAGAGGAGGAAAACAGAAGTAGGCACCAAAGGTGTCAAGTAGAGTTTTAGGGCTGCCAGCTTGGTGGCAGCTGAATGATCGCACACACACACCGGCACTGGACATGGTGACTGACGGTGCTGATGTCGATGTCCAAGTTCCCAGAGAAAGCGGTCTTCCTTCTGTGTTCCTGTTGAAAGGTCTCCTCATTGTACACACCTCGCTTCACATCATACATGAAAGAGTTTTGCCTGTATCTAGAGCCCAAACTCTGGAAGCTCCTCTCTGGTTGCATCATTCCTGGATAAGTGGAAAGAAGTTAAACAAAAGACAGTTTTAAAAAAATCTAGATCCTTGGCACATTTTTATGGAAATAAAAATTCCATTTATTGTATAATTTTATACTTAAAACAACCCTATAAAGGAAGCAAGGTATATATTATTTTCATTTTCAAAATGGAGAAACCAAAGCCCAGAAGTTTAAACAGCCTTGGTTTTTGAATAGAGTCAGGACTAGAACCCAAGTGTCCAGCTAGAAAGCCTAGTTTTCTTTATATTCAATTATGTTGCTATGTTGCAGGGGAAAAGATTAAGAGCTAAAAGTATAATCACCAATTTTCACTGAAAATGCTAAGGGTTAAGGGGTCAACATAGTGTCTTTTAACTCCTTTTCTCTCTAAAATAGCATCCATCATTATCCCTTTACCCTTTTCTTTTCTTCATAGAACTAACCAGTACCTGATTCAATATTTGTCTATTTGTTCATTGTCTGTTTCCCACACTAAAATGTAAATCCAAGAGGCAGGACTTTGTTCATGGCTGTATCCCCAGAGCCCAGGATAATGCCTGACGCTTAGCAGGCCCTCAACAAATATTTCTTAAATTATGGTCAAGTATCCAGTTAGTGGCATCATGATGTAGCAGAAAAAGCACTGCACAGGATATCAGGATTCTAGAGTTCTAGCCCTGGCTGTTTTTCTAACTAGCTGTATGACTGGGGGCAAGTTTCTTAGAAACTGAATTTCAGTTTCCTTGTCCATAAAATGACATGGTTTGGCAATATGATCTCTAAGGGTCTCTTTAAGCTTTAAAAATCTGTAGTATCATCCTGTTTTAAAGAGAATGAGAAGAAAGAGTTAATGAGGATGGATATAGATCCATCTCTGGGAGAAAGTATAACTGTTCTTGATCATCTGTGTTTTTGAATAATAAAAAAGCATGAACTCTAATATTCTTCCACACAAATGTATAAAAAAGTATACATATATATATTTTGCATAGTTATAAAATATATAGGTAAACACTCAAATTATGTAGATTACACAAGTAGTTCTTTTATAGGTGAGGCTGCAAACAAGCTTAATGTATCAGCAACATTTGTTTTCCATCACAATTATCCTGTATCTTCAGCAGAAGCAACATTATCATCACCAACATTTGTAGAGCACTTATTATATACCAAGCACTGCACTAGATTTTTTTCACGAGTTATTTCTTTTAATTCCAACAACAATCCTAGTACTACTGTTATCCTCATTTTATAGGTGATAAAACTGAGGTTTTGGAAAAGCAAGGTAACTTGGCCATAGTTATATAATGTATGTTTACTCTCAAAGCATTGGGTAGCAGGGGTGAGCTATATAACACTTATGAACTAATGATCACAAATTCAATAAAGTGAGAGTGTGGTTGGGGAATACAGAAGAGGACGGAAGAGGTATTTTACAATGTATTAAGAGAATCAGTACTTCGTGTCTTACAGAAAAAAAAAAAGCAGAACTGTACACTAAAACGTAAGTAATATTTTTCCCTTTCTTTCCTCCACCCATAGGAATATTGATCCAGTCTTCCTTACTTTTCCTATGTAATCTTACAATAAACTTCCATGACTAGAATATATCTGTTCCTGGCAACTAAAAAGAGCCTAATTACCTTGCTTATTATATTGAGATTATAAAAATTGCCATCCTGGGTTAGATGCAGGGTCTAGAATCCAGCATTTTGTTTCTGAAAGTAGCACGAAGCAGGCATGAAGCAGGCAACATATGAACATCAAGCATAGTGGAAACAGTGGGCCTGGGAAAGGTAGCTGCAGCTACCCAACTGCAGCAATTGTTGCCATGGGTCATGTGGGGTCCACCATGGCCAGATCTGATCTTTTCCCAGAGAAGTCATAATTCCAGATTTTTATGTGAAATCTTCTGACTTTTAAATGTTGTTGATTACCTTACATATTTTTAAAAACACAGTACACATCTAACAAAACATCTCTGCAGGCTAGATTCAGTCTGTGAACCACTGGTGTGTGACCTCTGTCCCCAGAGCCTTGTTGTTAAAGACAAAATATCCTTATCTCCTCCCATCACAAATTATAGTTTATACCCCAAGAATTCCTCTCTCTTTCAAAGCTAAAGCATTTATGTTTTCTGTTGTCGCACCCTTAGAAGGTATTATATCTCATCAGTTCACTTATGGAAAGAAGGATTTCATTTTATTGTCTTCAGTCTACATCATTTATATTTCAAGAGGTGGCCACCATCTACTAGACTAGGATTTGGTGAGTTTGTCTGCTTTTATTTTCACAATCTTATGAATTTCTACCATATGCATTCTTGGCCTTCATTTATTTCTGACTGACGAATGCTATTTCACCTGTGGTCAATTAATTCAGTGTTCCACAAACATTTGCTGAATGCTAGGTGCTCTGAGGATACAAAAGGACAAAGACTTGGGACTTCCCTGGCAGTCCAACGGTTAAGACTCTGTGCTTCCAATGCAGGGAGCACAGGTTCAATCCCTGGTCAGGGAACCGCAGCCAAAAAAAAAAAAAAAAAAAGGACAAAGACTCTATACAGTTTAGTAGAATAAAAATACCAAAATATGGTGCTATAAGACTTTAGAGGTGGGAAAGACAGGAATTAACATTTATTGCTGGCCTGCCATATGCCAGCTTCTTCACACACATCATCTCAAGAGATAGGTATTATTTTCCTGATAATGATTATACTCATTTCACTTGTGAGTTTAGTGGGCTCCTCCGAATCATATAACTATTAAACAGCAGAGCCAGAATCTGAACCTGGTCTTTCTGATTCTAAAATAGATGTCACATCTAATGCCACGTGATCTCCTACAGAGTGGGATTAATAACCCTAACCTAGAAGGATGAGGAAGTCCTCCTGGGGGAGATATGGTTTGAACTCTGCTCTGGCTAAGCTGGGGGCAGGGAGGAGAATAGGTATTTCAGAAAGAGAACAGGATAAAATTACTGTTTTATATATACGAGATAATATAAGGCAAGTAATTCAATAGGTCTGAGTAAAGTCAGTGTCAAACCCAAAAAAGTAGGTTGAGGCCTACTTCTGGAGGGTCTTGAATGTTGGGCTGAACCTGGACTTTTTAGCTATTTAAAATGTTCGAGAAGTAGTCATATGCACAGAGATGTGCTTTGGGAAGATGAATCATGTCAGTGGTATAGTCTAGAGCTGTGCTGCCCAGTACGGTAGCCACTGGCTACCTGTGGCTATTTAAATTAAATTAAATTGGGCTTCCCTGGTGGCGCAGTGGTTGAGAGTCCGCCTGCCGATGCAGGGGACACGGGTTCGTGTCCGGGTCTGGGAAGATCCCACATGCCATGGAGCAGCTGGGCCCATGAGCCATGCCGCTGGGCCTACGCGTCTGGAGCCTGCGTCCGCAACGGGAGAGGCCACAACAGTGAGAGGCCCGCGTACCGCAAAACAAAAAAAAAAAAAAAAAAAAGACTATCCTCTCATATGGTCATCTTTCATATGTTCTCTACAATCATGGGAAGGTAAAATTCACTTCCAGAATTTCAAAAAAAATATTTGTAATTCCATCAGAAACAACAGCCCTTTGCCCGTTATGCTTTTATGTTATGCTTTTAAGGGGGAATGTATGTGGAAAAAGAAAAGGCACAAGCAAAGAGCATTGCTTTCAGTATCTTTCAGTCACTCGGTCTAGTGGCTGGGGATGGTGGGGACACACCGACAACTACCTTTAATGCGACCTTGTGAGAGTATTACCAAAGGGCTGTGCTGGACAGAAACTCATTATTGGGGTGGGGATGTTGGAGAAGGCTTCGCAGAGGGACACATACATAAACAGAATTTAACAGGAAAAGAAAAGGGCCAAGAGAGGTGGAAGTGGGGGCTCAGTCAGAAGGAACAAAATGAACAAAAGCAGTGAGGTCTGAAAGGAGGAAGACCGTCTGGGCAGTCAGGCCTCAGGAGGAGATGGATGGGGGCGTCAGGAGAGGCTCATAGAGTAGACCAGTTCTGGCGCTTCTGACAACTCAGACCCACGACTGTGGAAGGATTCAGCTTGCCAAACGCACACACCATCTCTCCTCACTGCTGTTCCACGCGGCCCTTTCACAAGTAGAGCCGACACCTAAGAGAGAGAAGCTCCCAGGGACGGCCATCATTCATTCATTCCCCAAAGACTGACTGAGCGGCCGCGACGTGCCTAGCCCTGCGGTGACCGCCGCGGGCTCCGCCCAGGGACTTCCGAGTGTAACGAGGGGTTGGTCCTTCGCACCCGACGCCCGGGCCGGGGCCCCGCCGCCACCACCTGCAGCCCGCGGCCCCGGGCGGCTCCGGCAGCGGCTCCCCTGCTTCCTCAGCTCACCTGGTTCCCGGGCTGCGGCGGGAGGGCGGGCGCTGAAGCCGGAAGCAGCTCCGGACAGGCGGGCGGCGCTGTGGACGCGGACGCCGGCGGTTCCCGAGCCGTTGCGTCCGAACCCGCGGGCGTTCTGGCGGGCGGGGGACAAGAGCAGGGCGAGGAAGCGGAGCCTGGGCAGCCGGGGTGGGGAGCGGGAAGAGGCCCAGCTGCGCCGCGGTAACCTGGGTCATCCAGCCCTCCGCTCTCGACGACTCTTGATTGAGGGCCTCCTTGATGCCAGGCCTCGCGCCCCGCACTTCACGTACAGTAATTCACTTGAGTCTCCCGACGACCCTGTGGGAACAGAAAACGCGGGAGGAAACTGGAGGCTACGGGGTCACCGAGGTCTCCAACCTTAATTCTCAGCCCCACAAGCTTGGCTTCTCCCACTGAAGGACACTCTCCTGCCCAGGTCTCCTGCTCTGCTCCCCGCCCCTAATCCCCCTTAACCTCTTTGTGAGGCTCAATCCCAGTCACTGCCTCTCACTATGCCTTGTATTCCTGCTTGGCTCAGTTGCAGTTTTACGCTTGCTTGATTACTGTATTATTGTCTAATATATTGTCCACTTTACCTATCCCTTTTTGAAATTTGTCTCATCCCCAAAAGGGCAGGGATTTTCATCTCTTTCATTAACTGCTGTATCATTGGTGCCTAAAGCAATGTGGTAGACCTAGTAAGTGCATAATAAATTTGTGTTGAATAATTGAATGATTGCCCTGCTGTTCATTGTAAGCTCCACAGAGGCAGCAACTGTCTGCTTTTTTTTTTTTTCGGTACGCGGGCCTCTTCACTGCCGTGGCCTCTCCCGTTGCAGAGCACAGGCTCCGGACGTGCAGGCTCAGCGGCCATAGCTCACAGGCCTAGCCGCTCCGCGGCATGTGGGATCTTCCCGGACCGGGGCACGAACCCGCGTCCCCTGCATCGGCAGGCGGACTCTCAACCACTACGCCACCAGGGAAGCCCTGTCTGCTTTTTAATCACTTTTCCATCAGAAGTGCCGGGCACCTAGGGCGCATTCAATACATATTTGTTGAATGAGTGAATGTATTGCTCATCTTTACCCTTTTGGTCACTCTCACTTCATCATTCCAGTTTGTTGGATAAATATATGAATTTCTTAGAATTACTACTTCCAGGTTTCCTCCCTTGTATCCATGCACTTGTCACCTTGATTCCCCACTCCCACCCCTCATATCTTTACAGTTGCATTTTTGCTCTCACTTCCTCCTTCAACCTCTGATACTTCTTAGAAAGCTCCCTACCCTGCAGGTTGACTTGGAACATTTTTATTTTTTATTAGTTTATTTCTTTATTTTTATTTTTGGGTGTGTTGGGTCTTTGCTGCTGTGCGCGGGCTTTCTCCAGTTGCGGCGAGTGGGGGCTACTCTTCTTGTGGAGCACGGCTCTAGGAGCACGGGCTTCAGTAGTTGCGGCTCTCAGGCTCTAGAGCGCGGGCCCAGTAGTTGTGGCACACGGGCTTAGTTGCTCCGCGGCATGTGGGATCTTCCCGGACCCGGGCTTGAACCCGTCTCCCCTGCATTGGCAGGCGGATTAACCTGCCTGTGCCACCAGGGAAGTCCCTTGGAACATTTTTAAGCAACATGTCTTCGTAGGCAAGAGTCACATTCCAGGCTAAGTCACATTGAATCCAAAGAAAGCTTTCCACAAATCACCCATGACCCTGGTTTTGGGTTTTATTTTGGTTTTCTTTGAGGAGAACTGAGAATCCTGCACCGCCTCCTAAATTGAGATCATGGTCATTGTTCATAATTTGTTCAACAAATACTTATGAAGTACCTTTTATGTTCTAGGCACTGTGCTAGACGCTGGAACAAGATAGGCAAAGTCTGAGCACTCCAAGGGATGCATACACAAAAGAGAATAATCATGGATAGTGATGAGAAGTGTCCTGGCTTGAATCTAGTTATTTCTAAAAGAAATGACTAAGAATAAGATAGGGTCCAATTCTGCCTATTGTAACAAGCTTCAGCGTAGGAATAGGTTAACAGTGGTGGCAAGGTATGGGGTTAGAATACCTTGCCCATTCACATTTATTACCTTGTTCAGCTTTCAGGTGGGAATGTGGGGCAGGAATTCTTTGCATAAACTGGAACTAAGGTCTGAAAAATGTCAATTGACTTGCCCAATATGACACTGCCAGAAGACCACGCTCTGCACTGTTCTTACTCTGAGAGGCATGATTAAAATTCTTAAAATCATCTTCACTGGAAGCTCTTCAAGGTAGGAATCAGTTTCAAACCTTCAGGGTAATGGTTTAAAAATTCTTCTCAAAGGGAGATACCAGGGACTTTCCTGAATCTGAATTACCTGGGGCGTATTGTAAAAATGCACGTTCTCGGTGCCCATCACGGACCTCTCCAACTAAACTCACTGTGGATCCTGGGGATATGCATTTTTTAACTCTCAAGGTGATTCTTCTACACATAAAAGTTTGAGAACTAGTAGAAGAGTTTGGGTGGAAAACCTCAACCTTAATGCAGGGCTGCTATTTACCTTTGGGACAGATTTCGTCAGAATTCCGAAGAGTAAGCCGTGTATGTCCTTGAGCAGATGGAACTGCAACGGCTTTCTGGCCGGAAACTTTCTCTTTATTATGCAAGTATTTCTTGGAAATTGGGGGTTCTGCTGAGCAGGTGCTCGGCTGCTGGTGACTACCCGCAGTTCTAAGGTCTTTTGGCTCTTTTCCCGACACCTTGTTTGTCAATGTCGCTCTCCACCAGGGAGCCAGGCGTTTGCCCCGCCGACCACGGTGGGGCGCACGCGGCATGTGTTGTCTGCTTATCCCCTCCTTCTCGGGTCCGCCTTGGCGCCCTTAAGAAGAACAGTCCCTGGGAGTTCCTGCCTCTGGAGGCCAGCTGTTGCTCTCTTCTCGCGAGAATTGCTCCTCCCATCCTCTCCTCTCTTCGACCCCCTCCCTTGGGCAGGTTCCATATTGGGTAAAATCTCGGCTCGCAGAGAGGCCCGGGAGCTGTTCTCGCGAGAGTACGGCAGGAGGCTCCTGTTCGCTGGCTGTGGAACGGCGACCAGTGGATCCTCCGCGGGCGCTGCAGCTGGAGCCGTAGCCCAGCGGCGCAGCCGGGAGTCGGCCTGGTCTGGAGAGGGTGCAGCGAGAACGTGGCGGGCGCAGCCTTGAGCCCCTGAGCGTGCCCCTGCCCTTAGCAGGGCTCACCCCCGTCGCAGAGGAGCGTCCAGCCGCTGCGGCTGACAGGGGCCGCGCGCGCGGGAGTCGTCTGGGTCGCGGCACTCACACCTGCGCGGGCGGCCAGCGCAGGGTCTCCGCCCGTCCGGCCGGGCGACGAGGTCGGGGAAGCGGGTGCGGGCGCAGGCGGGGCCCCGCAGGGCCACCTCCTCGCCCTGCGGCCACCGCTGGAAGATGTCTCAGGAGAGGCCCACGTTCTATCGGCAGGAGCTGAACAAGACAATCTGGGAGGTGCCCGAGCGTTACCAAAACCTGTCCCCGGTGGGCTCCGGCGCCTATGGCTCCGTGTGGTGAGTGTCACCGGGCTCGGGGCCTCGGTGGGCTGGGTGGCCCTTTATGCCCCAGAGCCAGGCCTTCCCCCCACGGCTCAGCAATGCACCAAGCGGTAGGAATTTTCCTTGGGGGAGGGCATCCCTGCCCCTTCGACCCCTGTCCTGCCCTCCCTGTACCCCTTGCACCCCTCACCCTGCACACCCACATAGGTGGTCAGCTGTGTGTAGGACGCAGGTCCACGGTGGGCGGTGGGTGATGGTGTTGGAGCCCGGCCCTGGCTCGCACCCTGCGCATTATCTTCTTGGGGGGTTGCTGCTTCGGGGACAGGAAGAGGAGGGCCCTCTTTGGGGGTCTCCCTGCTGGCATCGAGCAGAAGGACTCTCTCCCGAGATGTGCCCACCTTGGGTGCCGGAGCCTGCCCTCGGAGCAGACAAGCCCGGGGAGCTGCCTGGAGAAACAGAAGGGCAAAGCTCGACCGGGAGACTGCCGTCATCTGAACAAAACTGAGGACGAAGGGCGTTCAGTGCGGGCTTTTTTGCAAACCTCTGTCGAAATCCCATTTTGAGAAGCGTTCTTTTTGAATTCGCACTTGAATTAGTAGCTATCCATAGAGCTTAAAATACCGACTTTATCTCGGTGAGTCCTGTGCCAGCTTGAGTGGTGTGTTTCCGATTCAGTTGAAAGCGTATTTCCTTTTCGCAGAGTGGGGGGTGGGTGGTAGTGCCTGCAAACACACTGCAGCTTGAGAAACTGGCGGCCTCACTGATTAGTCACATACCACTGCTCGTTTAAGTATTGTTTGACAAAACAGTTTTCTCCTTTGGAGCAAGTGAGATTCAGATCCGATGCACGCCCTCAAGATCAAAAAGTTATTAACAATGACGGGAGGTATTGTAAATATTTTTTAATTGCGATAATTCTTGTGAAATACTGTGTTTTTAACGTCCCTTTGAGAGTTTGCAGGGAACTTATGTACACTTAGAGCCATAGGTACACGATATGGATATGGAATATATAGTAAAGGAAGGAAGAGACACTTTGCAGCTTTAATTCACACTGTGAATGTGTTTTCAATTAAATGATACTGTAAAATGTTCAGACCTGAAATATTTCACTAACTTTTCTAACTTTCAAGGCTTTAAACACTATATTTTAGATGTACTGAAATTTGAGAGCTCCTGATCTGAAGCTAATTCATGTAATTCCTGTGCATGCATCATTTGAAGGGAGGTCTACAAAATTATTTTTTTGTTTTGCCACAAATTCCAGGCTTTTGGACTTGTTAATCTTTAAATATAATTCCTGTGTTTCTTAAAACCCCAGCATGAATTTCCGGTTTATAGAATCTTCTGGGTAATTGAGATTGTGCAATTGTGTCCAGCAACAGATCATATTGCATTTTCTGGTTCAGGCTGTTTGAGTTATGTTGCTGATGGCACTATGCTTGACATCTTTTTTTCCATTTTTATAGTGTGCTGTTGATTTGCTAATTTTCGGAGACGTGTTTGGATCATTGATCCTTTAATAGCTCATTAGTTTACCTCCATTTTTCATTCTTGAATTGACACATTAATTTTTGTGGTACCGAGTTTTTGTTTCCAATAATGTTTAAACCTTAAGGAGTGATACAGCAGAACAGCTCAACTATGGGGAGTTTAGTGAACTTGAAAAGAATTCCTTGCAAGGTTTCCCTACTGTTGGTGTGACTAGCTCTGCCCTAGCTCTGGAGATCCAGATTTACAGCAAAGTGCCATTAAAATGAACTCCATGTTTTTTTAGTACTATACTTCTCTGGTTTTTAGAAACCATCAATATCTGACACTTGGAAGTAATTTTGTTAAACAGGTTTTTAAAAGTAGGTGATACATTCACATTGTATAAAATTCAGAAGGTATAAAAAGATAGTGAAAATTTGCCTTTCCTTTCTTGTTCTCCAATTTTGCTATTCCTTTCCTCAGAGACGACCACTGTTAAGTTTCTTGTGTGTCTTTCCATGGAGGCAGTTCTGCTAAGGGTATTTAAGATGTAACCTATAGCATATTGGTGGAGAAAAATAAACGATATTATGTGACAGTTAGCCATAAACAAATGTAACTGATTTTGGATTGAAAGTATGAGAATTTAGATGTACAAGTGTTATCTCATTCAGACTAGTTATTTGAAGTTGTTCTTTCAATTAACAACTTTCAGGTGTGGCAGAAAACTTTTTTTTTTTTTTAACTTCTCTTAGAATCCACTTTGGAGCCTGTGTTATTTTTCACTATCTTCATTTTCTTGAGAGCAGATTTAATTTTAGGAAATAACAAAATCAAATTGAATCTGAAATAATTTAGAAAATTGGACTGAAGTCTGGTGAAAAAGATTAGGCAGCCAGGTTGATGATACTGTTTGAGGTCAGATAGAAGTTGTAACCATAAAATAATGACAGAATTTCCTGTGTGACTTGTAGAACTAGATCTGAAGTCTGTTCCAAAAAAGAATCTCTGAAAGTATTTCAAGGAATGTAATGTCACTGAAATAATCTGTGTCAGTTTCCTAATTTGATTGCTCTGAAGTGGATATACTTTGATGTGTAACTTAAAAAAATTTTTTTTAAATATTAAGCAAATTTTCAGTATTTTAATTTGTACTAAGTATATAGTAAAGCAAGTATGTAGCAACCTGAGTGATAACCAACTGTGAATTAAAGATCAAGGAATCAGACTAGAAACTTGGGAATTGATAGGGTTTTACAAATATGCCTTTCCTTTTTAAGGGGTAAAGGGAACTAAACTAAGTCTTGCAATTTTAAGGAACTTTGTTGTCTGTGAGGGGAAATGAAGCAAAATTTTTTAAGAATACATTGTTGCACAGCATTGATTTTGTGGTTTGGGGACAGAAGGAGAGGGAGGAGCTTTGTGGTGAGTTTAAGGAAATATAAACAGGAACTTAAATGCCTTTCCTCTGGTGTATGGGTTTTCTGGACACTTGCCTCTGATTACAGGAGGTGGGGCACTGGTACCATAAAATAGGTGAGAGTTGAGAATTATTTTTAAATCGTATTCAATCATTTATTAAACAATATTTATTGAGTACCAACTATGGACCAGATAGCAGGCTAGGTTTCTTGAGCTAGAGTGTTAAGCAAGACAGAATAAGACAGTCCATTCCCTGACAGGGTTTATAGCCTGATGCAAATAATAACTACATTTATGGATTGTGTTCTATGTTTCAGGCATTGTGCTGTGCATTTTATGTTTATCATCAGTATATAAAGTGTATAACAAAACTTTTGGTAAAAGGATGGCAAAACTTACTAAGAAATCAAATCCAACTTCATAAATGCTTTGTGGAACAAGATTGTGTGTAAATAACTGTAATAAAAATAAGTGAAGGACTTCCCTGGTGGCGCAGTGGTTAAGAATCCGCCTGCCAATGCAGGAGACATGGGTTCGCGCCCTGGTCCGGGAAGATCCCACATGCCGCGGAGCAATTAAGCCCTTGCACCACAACTACTGAGCCTGCGCTCTAGAGCCCGCGAGCCACAACTACAGAGCCCGCGTGCTACAACTACTGAAGCCCACGTGCCTAGAGCCCATGTTCCACAACAAGAGAAGCCAGCGCAATGAGAAGCCCGCGCACTGCAACAAAGAGTAGCCCCCACTCACCGCAACTAGAGAAAGCCTGTGTGCAGCAACGAAGACCCAACGCAGCCAAAAATAAATAGTAAAAAAAAAAATTTATTAGAAAAAAAAGTGAAGCTAAATTTTTTTAGTATTAATGGCCCTTCACCATTTTAAATCTTTTTCTTTTTTTAGCATGAGCCAGGGCACGAATAAATAAAAGCACGTCATTATTGAGTATGCAAAGATGACTTTCTTGACTCCTAATGAGTGAGAGGGGTGTGCCGTTTATTTTCCTAGTGGTGATAATAGGCCCGGGCTGATCTTGCTTCCCATTTGCTTTCCTTTGTAACCAAAAGCAAGGTGATTGGCTGCATGTTACCAGTGCCAGCCAATAAATAGTTAAACACGATGGCAAATATTTGTATTATTGATACAGACTTTTAAGAAAGAGTTCAGTCAAGTTGGCTATAAAGTCATCCTTTATTTATCGGATTCCATTTTCCACTGACTCCCATTTTAAAATAAGGATATCCTGAACCTCTGGCTTTTCAGTTCTGCCAGTTTAATTTCTTGATACTGAGGACTGTGCTTTTGATTTCCCTGTAAATCAGCCTCAGAGATGATCTGCATTGACTTTGCCTTTCATGGGCAATAGTGCAGATGGTGCTGAGACCCTGGGGCTTAGGATTCAGAGGTGGAAGAAGTCACTGTGCTAGATCCCTCTCACTTTAGTATTAACTGACATTTTTATGGGATTTTACACTTCATAATGTATTTGCATTTCAAAGCATTATTATTCAGTTTTCACTGGCTCTCTGAAGGCTGGTATTATTAGCCCAGTTGTATAGTTGAGGAGCTGGACTCATTAAAGGAATGGCATACTTGTCAGTGCTACTTTGGATTTGGTTCTGGGGTTTTAACACTTGAGAATTCTCCTTTCCTGTACTTGTAGACTGCTAAGATTGTGTGGTGGCACCTTCTCTTGTGCTGTTTGCCTCTCCCCTCCCTCCTTTTGTGAAGAAAGGGGTTGCTGGGTCACTTGAAATAGTAGAACTATGACTAACCAATCCCACCAATGTCAGCCTAGCTAATCTGAGGTAATGACTTATTAAAGTCACATCTCTTCCTCAGAACTGATAGACCAAAAATGGACTCATTACCCAGATTAAATTTTTTCCCAAAGGATCATCAGTGCAACTAGTTAATTCCTGAATTTATGAATCCCCTTGGCTTGAAATTCTTCTGTGCACATTTTGGAAAGTTGAGATTCTCTGTATGTGCTTCTATTATGTAAGTATAGTATAGGATATAAATAGAAATAACTGCCTCTCTAGGCCTTTGAAAATACACTGGACTTTTGCTCTTTACTGTGAAATTTGGTATTGATTTGTTTCTATCCAAGAGATATAATTACTATAGAACTCAAAAAAACCTCATTATAAAGTGGCTTCCCCTGACTCTGGAACCTAGGAATATCATTTCATGGTTGCCATGTACTTAGAAGTGATGCACGAGTTTCTTCAGGACAAATAAAAACAAAACCTCTTTAAACTTGAAAAAAAAAATTTTTAATAAATGAAGCTTTTAGTATTAGTAGTAGTTGTCTTTGCATAGTCCTTCTGTAAGTTAAGTACATGTCTGTTAAGGATTTTTAAAATTAACTGGTTTCCCAGCATTTTAGCCTTTTAATAATTTATTCTAGGGAGGAAGTAGATGGTGGCCTGTAAATTCTACACTTTAGACAAATGGATCCTGAGCTTGGCTCCTAGGCTGAACGTGAGGGAGAAAGTACATAAGAGAGAGGGGTGTGGAATGATCCCTAAGTTTTGGCCTTGGACAAATGGATATATCTAACTTTGGAGTCTTATAGGGAGAAGAAGATGGGTTCATGCTAATCTCCTTGAGGGCAGGACTTTGTGTTATACCGATACTTTGAGCACCTGCTATGCGTGGGTCACTCTTAGTGCTAGAGTATGAGCAAAACAGACAAAAATTTCTGCCCATAAGAAACTATATTCTAAGGGCAGGGGAATAAAAGTAGACAATAAACAAAAAATTAAAATTTATAACATGTCAGGTGATAAATACTATGGGGGAATAAAGTAAGGAAAAGAGAGGGAATACTGGGATGGCTGTGTTGCACTTTTAAGCAGGGTAGACCTCAGTGATAAAGTGACAATTGAGCAACGACCTGAAGGAAGTGATGAACACTGGTTGGGCCTGAATGGGGAGGGAAGAACAGTTCCGTGTTGAGGGATCAGCACATGCCCTGAGGCAAAGGCCTCATTCTCTAGCATAGCTGGAAGACCAGTATGGCTCGAACTGAATGAACCAGGGGCCAAATAGTAGTAGGGGAAGCGGGTGGAGGGGCTACAGAGGTGCTGGGATCATAAAGGGTCTTATTTGCCTTTGTAAGAATTGTGCCTTTTACTCTGAGACGGGAGACCATGGAGGGTTATAACCAGAGGGGAGACATGATCTAGCGTATGTTTTAACAGATCACTCTGCTCTGGGGTCCCTGTTTTTTCATTTCTGTTCCTCACCCATTTAGAGGTGCTAACTGTAGTTTAGGGTAGAGTGGGGGAGTCAGATGAATTGGTGCACAGCCCTGATCCGTATTCAACAACTCTCATTCCAGAAGGCTCAGTGTACCAGAGCCAGTACTTTTGGTGGGCCCTAGAAATTCAGGGTATTCCAGTCCAGCTCTTTAAATAACATGTGGAGCTTAACTTCACTTTTCAGGTTTCTGTTGCCAAAAGGAAGGGAGCAAAGAGATTAGCTCTAGACTTCTGACAAAAGAAGATTAGCCTGCTGGCAGGTTGAATGTTTTCTAACTTCTTTGGGCTTCTAGGTTTTTTCTTACTATGGGGTTATTTTTAAAAAGTCATTTTTACCTTCTTTCAACTTTTAAGATCTTATTTATTTTCTGCTTTATTTGGCCCTGTATCTGCTTTACATTCCTCTGCCTTGCCCCTATCACAATAATTTTAGTAGAGGTTGGATTATTGTTACCTGTTAATAATGTTTTGGCTAGGAGCCCCCAATGACTTCTCTGTTAACTTGAATAAATCTTATAGATTGACAGATTCTACACATGTCACCGTATAAAAACCCATAGGATTTATTTACTTTTCTGCCTTTATAGATACAGGTTTCTCTCTTTTATGAAAGCCGTCCCCCTTTTACTGCTCTATCATCTAGTTGCAGAAAATAAGTGTTCCTAAACACAGATTCCCATGACAACATAACAAAAAGGTAATAGAACAAATGTTTATTTTGTCTAGGCCTGCTGTCTGAGTAACTTTATACCCTGAACATTTTGGCTTCTGTTACTTTGAATGATGTTACAGATTTCCTTGTTTTCCTCAAAACCTTCTCCTCTTAGGCCTTGGTGGCATTGTCACTACGCCTGTGACACGACGGAAGGTATGTGAGTGTGTGTGTCTTACTGTCAGTCTACCCGCAAGTATGCATTGGTTGTTTTACCAAGCTTACGGTCCAGAGTGTAGGTATCACACATCATTATGCAAAAAAAAAAAAAAAAAAAATCTAAACCAATTTCTGCTTTGTTTTCTAAATTCATTAATTCATTATGGCCAGTGCTAGGCACTGTAGTAGGTATTCTGTTTATAAAGACTGAAAAAACAAAAAAGCAGGAAGGGTTCCTGCTTTTGAAAATATCAGTCTGAAGGGACACATTTATGTTGCTTTCTCAGAGATTGCTTTGGAAGTCCTCAGTAGCTTTTCTTTTCTGCATTCTTTCAGCTTAAGTTGCCATCTCAAATCTACCTTTATATTTCTAATGCGTCCCTTGAAATCTTCTTTTAGGTTTTTCTGTGTCTCTCTTGAATCTAGTGACATACTGGTCACTTTTTACATCTAGGGCAACTTTTTGCAAGGATGTGTATTTGAAATCTGTGTCAGAGAGACCTTTCCATCTGATTCAGAACTAGAAAGCGATGACATCAGCATGTGCCCGCAAGAGGTCAGAACTTCTTCTTTTGATCTGCCAAGGGCTCAGGGAGGCTATGGTTTAGGGGAGGAAAGGGACAATGAGAGTAAGTGTCCGGTAGATCATTAATGCAGCCCTATAATTCCACATGGGGTAGTGTCTCTGCTGTGACTGTCTTCTCATCTGCAAATTATGTGCCCCTAATAATTATGCCTTTAGTCTGTCCTGTGACACGGAATTTGAGGTGTCTGGTTTACCCAAGTATTTTCTGAACTCTTCATTCTTGTATTTCCTTATCCCTGTAGTAGATATAACTTTATTCCCAGAAATAAATGCTTTATTCTTAATCCCTAGTAGCTATTTCTTTTTCCCCCTTCATCAAATCCTGCATCTAGGGCTTTAGGTAGCTTGAACCTTCTTGAACTTAGACTTTTGAATACTAGTTTCTATTTATGTTTTCTTCTCCAGGCTACCAAATGCTTGTAAAAATCTTAGTTATCTTTCTCACTTGGTATAATAAAACATGACTCCTTCATGATTTTAGTATTAAATTGAAGTGAAATTTTGATGGTGGTATCTTACACTGATATGCTTTTAATAATTTCCTTATCTGACATTATAAGTTTGGCTTGATTCATTTTCTGATACCTAGGTTAGTGGCCTAAATGCCTTGTGCTTTGAATGATCTGCTTTGAAATTAGCAGTCTCAATGATATTGATGCTAAAGGGAGCAAAAGGGAAAAAATAGCAAATTAAGAGAACATGCAGTAAGTATTGTGAGCATCTATCAAGCTGTGCTTACATTCCCAAATACTAGGGTTACTCCTGTTGACATCTTGGGTTGATAATTTTTTTTGTTGTGAGGACTATCTTGTGCATTGTAGGATATTTAGCAGCAACCCTGTACCCTACCCACTAGATGCCAGTTGCAGCCTCCAGTTGTGACAACCAAAAATGTCTCTAGACATTGTCACATGTCCTCTGGGGGCAAAATCACCTTTGGTTGAGAACTGCTTATACAACCCTATATATTTGGATTGACTGGCCCTGAGTAAAAACTAGATAGGATAACTTGAACCTTCCACCTGCAAAAAGAAACACTATACTTTCTGTGCATATTCCCTTTGAATTCATTGTCTGATACAGTCTCAACAGTGTCTTGTTCATATACTGTACATCTAAATTTATACTCAAGTCTATTGAAAGGTAATGTTTCATGCTTTCCCTTGATTATTTTTCTACATACTTCTTGAGGACAATCTCAGAGATGTAGCACTAAGTACCCTAGAATTAGATTCATGTTATAAACTTGTATGGTTCAGCCTTAGATATGTGGAACTGATATTTGAAGGAAGCTTATCATTAGCACTGATGAATGGCAGTGGTCATGAAAATTACAATCAGGGAATAAGCCAATTGCCTGAAGATTTCTATAACTAGGTATTAAAGCAACATAATTTTGAAAGTTTGAAATGTGTGTGTATTTTTATATTTATGTTTTAGATTTGCTGTAGTGAAAGAAATCTGTTGGTCATCCATCTGACAGTGTTAAATGCCCACCAGTGTCTAAAAGAAACAGACGTAAAATATTAGTGAACTATGTATATATATGTAAAGGTATTGATGTATACAGAGATGTGAGGGCCCTGTGGGCTATAGCAGTTGGCATGTTTCATGAAGGAAGGATTTGAAGATTTTTCTTTTTTTAAAATAAATTTATTTATTTATTTATTGGCTGTGTTGAGTCTTCCTTGCTGCGCTCGAGCTTTCTCTAGTTGTGGCCAGTGGGGGCTACTCTTCGTTGTGGTGCACAGGCTTCTCATTGCAGTGGCTTCTCTTGTTGCAGAGCACGGGCTCTGGGCGCGCAGGCTTCAGTAGTTGTGGCTCACAGGCTCTAGAGCGCGGGCTCAGTAGTTGTGGCACACGGGCTTAGTTGCTCCACGGCATGTGGGATCTTCCCAGACCAGGGCTCGAACCTGTGTCCCCTGCATTGGCAGGCGGATTCTTAACCATTGTGCCACCAGGGAAGCCCTGAAGGTTGTTTTGAAGGATGGGTAGTATTTGGAGTATTTCTAGAAAGGGAACTTCTTAGGTAACAGGAGAAAACATAACTAAGAGAATTAGATATGAGATGGACTGCCCTGACAAGGGTAGTATCTCAGATAGGGTGAACCCAGTTGTGGTTTTCATTCTGGTTGTGTTTCAGAATCACTTGTGGAGCTTTTAAACATACAGGTGCTTGGGTCCTACACGCAGAAATTAAGAATTAGGTCTGGAGTAGGTTTAAGGCAACTGCATTTTTCTAGGCAATAGAGAGCTAGTTACAGTTTCTTGAGTTGTAAAGTAGGGAAAGAAGGTATTTTAAAATTGGTTTGATTGGAGTGTTACAGAATGGATTGGAGGAAGCAAATATATTGCTTTGTAAAAGTCTCTAGTAGTTTATGTGCGTATCTGTTTAATCTGACTCCCCAGCTAGGTTTCTCAATTCCTTGAGGTCAGGAACTATCTGCTTTGGTATGTTTTTACTAATCTTGCATTATGTTCCTGAAGATAAACAGATAAATAAACTATAGCTTCTGCTCTCCTTCAAAGTCTAAATTGGGAAACAAATATATACAGGAATACCTTTTTTTTCAGTTTAGTGTCTAAAGAATTGGCTGCATTATGTTTCTGATTGTAGTAGTTCTTAGATCCTATCCATTAACTGCTGAATAAATGTGCATTTTAACTTGAAAGGAAACGATATTTTAGTTTTCCGTAACATGACAACAAATGATCAAGGATTTGGGTCCTTGGTTATATTTTAATAACCTGCCCTATCTTACTGTTATTTCAGAAATATACTCAACCTCAAATCTGAGAGTAAGAGATCTAAAATATATGTTGAGAATTTACTATGTGATAAACCCCATGCTGGAAGCTGATCATGAAACTATTATATAATAGCACGTTCATTTCCACTTGGAACATTTACTACTTGTCTTTTATAGTTCATAAAGTACTTATACATAATTATCTTATGTGAGCCTCAAAACAGCATTGTAAGATAAGCAGAGCTAGTGACACCCCCATTTTATTGATCTGGAAACAGGCTCGTAGAAGCTTTGGCCAAGATCACTTGCTAGGAAGTTCCAGAACCAAAGCTAGAACTGAAATCTTTTGACTACTGGTTTACTTTTTTCTATGTCAGACTGCCTATGTTTATGCTTAATAGAATTTTTTGAGATCAGATCATCGAAATACTGCAAACAGAGACCATTCACTAGGATGTAAAAGTAGCTTTGTTAAGTGGAATTTCAGAGGTTTTTTTTCTAGAGCAATAAAAAAAGTACTTATCTAGTATTACCAAAAGTAAGCAAGATATTTTCCAGTGTTTTGATTTTTAAAAATCAAGTTGCTAAAAATAATGATGTGAAAATTATTTGATACTCCTCCCTTAAAGAGGTGGTGCTTTAATTCTCCTCCCCTTGAGTGAAGACTGTATTTAGTGACTCACTTCTCTAAAGTATAGACTGTGGCAGGAATGATGTAGTGTGACTTCTGCAGGTAGGTCATAAAAGACATTGTGACTCCTGCTTTGGTCTTTCTCTGAGATCATCTGCTCTAGGGCAGTTTCTCAACCTCAGTACTATTGGCATTTGGGGCCAGAGAATTCTTTGTTTTGAAGGATATTTAGCAGTGACCTTGGCCTTTACCCACCAGATTCCACTAGCAACCCTCCCTCCATCGCCACCACACACTCCCAGTTGTCTTAGACATTGTCAGATGTCCTCTGAGGAGTAAAATTGCCCTGTGTTGAGAACCATAGGGCTGCTACATTGAGAAGACACTGAAGCAGCCCTGTGGAGAGGTACACATTTCAAAGAACTGAGGCCTGCCAACACCAAGTGAGTGAACCATCTTAGAAGTGGATCCTCCAGCCTCAGTCAAGCCTTCAGATGATTCTAGCTTGACCAACATCTTGACTGCAACTTCAGGAAAGACCATGAGCCAGAACCACCCAGCTAGGCTGCTCCTGAATTCCTGACCCACAGAAACTGAGATACTAAATCTTGTTTAAGCCACCAAATTTGAGGGTAATTTATTATCTAGTGATAGATAATTAATACTCAAGTGTTACTATAAAAAATATATATATGTGTGTATATATATGTGTGTTTGTGTATAGATATAGATAGATAGATAGATGTCATATAAGATGGAGAGTCACAAACATAGCAAAACCCAAAAGTTGTGAAGTCATGTCAATGCCTGTTATGTACATCTCTAGTCACGATCATAGCATATATTTGTAGGGTGCTTTTCTGGATATGAAGGTTATGAACACTATTACTGTACAAGACTTTTAATTGTAGCAACAAGGCAAAGTTGATTGATGGTAATACTAAATAGTTACAATGTAATATATGATTAGTCTGTTCAGTATTTCAGATTTGCTTGAAAGGAGTTAAAAATTATTTAATGATAACTTCCAAAACATTTGTTATTGAAATTTTCAAACACATAAAAGTAGAGAAGATATAAACCCGTGGTGGCAACATTCTAATGAGGCTTTGGAAAGTAATCCCCTTTAAAAGAAATGAAATAATCCATGTGTAATATTCTTGCATTCAATATGGGATAACTGTTGCTCTTGATGCAGATACATACTTCACATTTGCAATCAAAGATATATGTTAACTGACACCACTGTAGCTTTTAAAGCTTCAGTGAAGAAATTATTACAAAATAATTTCTATAAATTTCTACAAATCTTACAAAATTATTCTTCAAACGGAGCTTTCAGCAAATGAAGATTAAGTGCATTTTAATCGCAAATGGTTTGGGATTTTTAGATTGTATGCCTAAGTGAATTTCTACATTGTTTGAATGTTAGTTTTCATCAGCCTAGTAAAAATGGAAGCAGTTGTGAAAAACATTTTTGTTCCAGTAGTTTAGAAGTTTTTGCAGCAGGAATTGGATCAGATTAGTTAGGAATGGCAAGTATTAGCATATATGTTGCCATTCCCTGAGTGCCCAGCCCCATGGCTAATGTCCCTAATAAATCCTATCACAAATACATTTTTCTATCTGAATGAGATTTTCATGAAAATACTGAATTTGCCTAAAAGTTCTTGAACTGTAAGTTTCTGCAGGGCAAGGTAAGTGATCAATTAAATGACTCTTTTTTCCATTCCAGGCTGCTTCTCTATTGATAAGGTTTTTCGTGTGTCATTTGTGTTTTTTTAACCTCTGAGAAGAATTTTTAGAAACTGAAAAGCTGGGGATTGGTCATATTGCACGTACTTGTAACAACTGTATTAATAACTTCTGATTTTCTTCCTATCAATATGAAAGTGTTATTGTAAGAAATTGAATTCCATTTAAAAATACTATATATAGTGCAAGTAGATCATTTTGTGATTTATTTTAAAAATGAAAGTGTAAGGTAGACATTAAAACAAGATATTTGAGAGTTTTAAAGGTATTTAAAGAGAGCTAACAATGTTTCAAATGGTAAGAGTTTTTAAAGTCAACTTTAAGTCCCTTGCTACTCTAAAGAATATTTTTTGAAGCTCTCAAATTAAAACTTGAGTTCTTGTTTTTACATAAAGTTGCCTTTATTTTCATGACATTGTTTCCAAAATGGAGGGGCAGAGCATAAGCATCAAAAGTACAGTGATACTTGCACATTTGTCTGAAGTTAGAAGAAAGAAAAAGTAGGTTTCTGTAGTAGAGAGAGATGTGCTGAAAAATATTTCCAGTATGGTATTTGCTGATATTTTTGTCAAGTTGTTATAGGTAAAGAGAAAGTTCACAGTTAGTCATCTGAATTACTTAGTTATTTAGAAACTCTTGAAAACTGTTATCAATTAACCTGAATTCAGTTGGAAAAAAGCCTCAAATTATATGGGGAAGAGATGTCATCTCTTTGCAAATTATTTATCTCCATGTAGATATTTTAATGAATTCAATGTATTGCTGACAATTTGTTAATTCAGTGTAACTACGGATTTTAATATATTTAAATATTTCCATTGGGACTTTCCTGGTGGCACAGTGGTTGAGAATCCGCCTGCCAATGCAGGGGACATGGGTTCAAGCCCTACTCTGGGAAGCTCCCACATGCCGCGGAGGAACTAAGCCTGTGCACCACAACTACTGAGCCTGTGTGCCACAACCTCTGAAGCCCACATGCCTAGATCCCGTGCTCTCCAACAAGAGAAGCCACTGCAATGAGAAGCCCGCGCACTGCATCTAGAGAAAGCCCACATGCAGCAGCAAAGACCCAACGCGGCCCAAAATTTAAATAAATAAATAAATAAAGTTTTTAAAAAATAAATGTTTCCATTAATTTCCAAAAATAAGTAAAACTGTGTTGTCTTCTTAACCATTATTGACGGTTCATTTTTCCTTAACATCATTCAGGGATTAGAGAAGTTGTCTATGACCGTTAAAAGAAATTGTAAAATCATTTATGATCCCCACAAATCACTCAGATACTTGCCAGGTGATTGCTCATTCTTCATTTTGTTGGGGAAAACCCAAATTGTTTTTTGTTTGTTTGTTTGTTTTTTGTTTTTTGCGTTACTCGGGCCTCTCACTGTTGTGGCCTCTCCCGTTGTGGAGCACAGGCTCCAGACGCGCAGGCTCAGCGGCCATGGCTCACGGGCCTAGCCTCTCCGCGGCATGTGGGATCTTCCCGGACCGGGGCACGAACCCGTGTCCCCTGCATTGGCAGGCGGACTCCCAACCACTGCGCCACCACGGAAGCCCCCAGATTGTTTTTTGAGGAAAATCCTGGTGCAGTCATTTATACTCTCATGCTCTGTGGACGTGGGCAGTTGTCCTGGTTAGGCAGCATCTCACCTTTCTTAAGAGGTTGTCTCTCTTCTTTTGCTCACTCGACACATTGATCTGCCTTTACCTTGCAACACAGACACTCTCCAAGCCAGGTTCCAGTCATGGAGCATAAACACAAAGTCCCTGTGTCTCTATATCTATCAGAAGCTCAGTTGATGGCAATCATCTTTGGAGGATTGTCTGAGGAATATGGAGCTTATTATCTATTTTTCTAGAAACACTTAAGATTTCCTCTTGGATTAAGTAAGTCTGTCAGAGAGCAGTGTGCCGTGCTGTTTTGTCCTCTCCTCCCTGCCTTTGCTAATGAACTGTATTTTGGCCTTACGAAACAGTCTCCACTGATGGATGCTCTAAGTAAAGAACCATCTGAAACCCACTATTATAATTGTGTAAGGATGTTGATTAGGACATTTTTACCACATTATACAGTGTCTCCTTCATAAACATACACAGGAGGAACTCTTCTCAGGTTTTATTACGGGAGTAATTATGCCTCTCTTCAGTTCTCTGAGTACCTGGTTTGTTTTTATTATATGGTTCCTATGATTCATGTCTTAACTGGTTGTATTCTCTTTGTGATGGCTTTAGTGACCTCAGAGCCAAATTTGGGGCCCACCTCTAACAGGTATTTAGAAAGGACCTCACAATAAACATTTGCACTAACCTCACCCATACATAATTTCTTATTTATCTTATTTTTCCCCTAATCATTTATTCTTATGTCAAGTTGTATATATATATAGTTCTAGGCTACTTTAAATCCATTGTGAAATAAAGCAGGGTATATGTAAGTAAATTTAGAATTAAACAAATTTAGGATATTAAGAATCTAGTAAGCCACTTTTTTTTCAGGGAGAGGGGAGGCAGTTATGAATGTATAACAAAACATTTAATTTTATTTAATGAATATTATTTTGTCCTAGGCACTGGATTCACAGTCAACAGTAGATACATGACGATGACAGTCTAATAATATGTTTTTAATGAATTTTATATTTCTCCCTTTAATTTTTTTTTTACCATAGCAATGTTTTTTATAAAGTATGAATTAATTTTAGAACTTTATGAGTTTACAATTGGGGGAAAAACTTATTGAGCAGTGTGTCCTGGATTTTATTCAATAGTTTGGAGAACCTGATCTTCATAAAGGTAATTCCATTTTATGATGTTGCTCATGAAAACACAGTTTTATTTGTAGTTACAGTTTTTTAAATGTGATTAAGAGGAATCTTCCCAACTGTAATACTAGTAAGTGTAATAATAAAGGCAAAGCCAGTAGCTGGGGTTGTCCTTATCTCAGGCTGCTTGGCATCCTGGAAAAAGAGCACTGAAGTTAGATCTGAGTCTGAATCCCACTGCATATGAGTTATATGCCATTCAGTGAGTTGTTAATGTTTCTGACCATTAGTTTCTTATTTTGGAAAGTAAATATAACTATCTCACAAAGTTACGAGGATTGAATGAAATGTTTCCCAAATAATACGTGGTATGATCAGGTATTCAATAACTTGAATTTCTTCTCCTCTGAGTATTCAATTGGTTTTATCAGATGATCTTTAAAAAATTACTAGGAATTTCTGCTTTGGGTAATTACAATGTTCAATTTAGGAAGAAATATGTGGTTTCCTCTTTCTCCAAATATTGCTTTGATTAGTGATAGAACAGGTTAGGTCAGAGCAAGTTAAATGCTTAAAGAGGTGGGGGAGGGGATGGATCCTGTATTCTTTGCTTCAGCAACTTTTGTCATAAGGATTACTAACTAACAAACAGAACAGTTTCTCTGAACAATTCCTGTTTGCTCTCTTCTGTAAGTAAAGTATATTTTAAAAGGTAGGAATATGTGTCCTTTGAAGTAGAAATTATTAGTCTCTTCTAAGGAAATCATGCAATTATGGAAGAAGCAATGTGAGTGAAGATGTCCATTGTAGTGGTGTTTGTATTATTTGTGTATGTGAATGAATGGAATAGCTTATAAGGCCCATCAATAAGAGAATGCGTAGTTTGTGGTTCAGATATTTTTGAAATTGTTGTGAATGATTGTTTAGTAAAATAGAAAATTCTTATGGCTTAGGTAAGGTGGGTACAAATTTATTTATATACTTTGAGTATAGCTATGTAAGGTTCATTTGAAGGAAATATCCCTGTCAGTAGTGGTTTTATGAAAGTTAGAAGGCATGCCTCTTTTTGTTTGTTTTAGGGTAACAGAAAAGCACAGACTTACGCTTCTAACTTTACTAATAACCTTGTTAAAAGATATAAGTTCATTTTTTTAAAAAGTCAGGGGATAGAAAAATATACATTAAAAAGCAAAAGTGTTAAAAGTCCTGAGTATATTAGACATTTATTCTCTGCTTATGTGTATATATCTGAATGAGTGTACATTTTTTTCCCCCACAGATGGGGATAATTCTTTACTTCTGAAACTTGCTCTCTTTCCCATCAGCAGTATTAACAAGTACATATTAGTGTGTGGAGAGTCTTGTTAATGGCTGCAGTGTACGGTACATGAGAATGTACCATAGTTTAAACTCTGCTGTATTGGATATTAAGGTAGTTTTTAGTTTTGTTCTTGTGACCTTGGCTGCAATGAACATTTATGTATTTTGAACCCAACTTACATATTTTTATATTTTTAAACCCAACTTACATAATTTTGAACCCAACTTTTAAAAAAGTGTAGTAGTTGCACTGTATTATTGGGTATTATTTGCTTTCATGTATGTTTCATCATCCCGGTTAGGTGGTTAAGTTCTTTGATATCAGGTACTATGTTTAATGTTTCTTTTGTATCCACAAAGAATCTCATGAAGGAGATTTTTCAGTAAATGCTTAGGAAGTGATGTTTTGGTATTTGTGAGATATTACGTCATTGACTCCTTTAGTGTTTTAGAGTCATAGTATAACTTTAGGGATTAAAAACTCCCCCTTGATAAAGTAATGTATATTGAGTGAAAGTTATTTCTTATGAAATACTTTTCATTAATATTATCCTGAGTTCAATGTAAGATCACAGGAAAAACTTTTTCCTTATGAAATGCAATTAATTATAGTGGGACGCATTTTAGAAAAGAAACAGAGTCCCTACGATTCGAATATATTTAAAATGGACTAAACTGCTGGCTAGGTTGAATTTGCTTTTCTGTTATGGTTAAAGAGTTCATGCTTGAAACACACCACTTGGATTTGAATCCCAGCTCTGCCATTTTCTGTCTGTGTGGGCACATTAGTTAACCTCTCGGTGCCTCAGTTCTCTCATCTGTAAAATGGGAATAATAATAATGTCTTCTTATAAAGTTGTGATAAAGATAATGTCTTCTTATAAAGTTGTGATAAAGATGTTCATTCATGTAAAGATTAAAACCAATGCCTAACAATAATAAACACTCAACACACATGTAAGTTTTTAACATTAGTATCAGTTTTTTGTTGGATGCTATTGAATTGATAAGAATGGAGGGCCAAATGATAAAGTTTAAGTTTTTCTTTCATATTTCATTTTATACTTTTGTAAAGCAGTTATTGAGAATGGACCACGTGCCAGGCATTAAGCTAAGTCCTATGGAATACAATACTGAATAAAACAGAAGACACTTCCTGCCCTCAGGGTGCTTATCATGAGTGGAAAACGCAGACATTATTATGTCTAATATTTGAGCTTTACCATGGCCAGGCCCTTTGCTAAACCTACTGCAAAAATTATCACATTTAATCCTAACAAACATCGGACAGATTAGATATAAACGTTATCCTCATTTTATATATGAGGCCGAGAGAATTTAATTAACCTCCTCAAGGTTATATAACTACTAACTGGCAGAACTGGAATTAAAATCCAGAGTCTAATACCAAAGCCCCAGTCCTTATTTAACCACTCTGCTGGGTGGTAAATAAACATACAGTAATAAATTGTGATTATTGGGGTCTGTAGGGTACTGATTAGTCCTAGCTTGCCTTTTGCGTAATAGATACAGGAGTCAAATAGAGATAAAAATATGTACTTTATTACTGGAAAGCTAGCGTGGGGAATGACTTGGACAGGTGGCTCAAGTGGGCGCCTTCTTTCTTCTCCACTGAATTGAACTTGCACACTCAGTTGCAGGCATGTCAGCTAGAAACCCGATGGCATTCCTTGCTCCAAGAGGCCCCAACAGGCTTCCCAGCAGAGGAGAGGGGAAAATACTCAGCCTGCGGGTAGGCAGGCAGACTCTGAGGTGGAGAGCTGAAGAGGATGGGTCACACAGGAGGCCAGGAAATTGGACGTGCCCTCCACCTGGATGCTGAAGTTGCCAGGAATGATGACAGAAGTTGGGAGGGGCGAGAGACTTTAAGATAGGACTTTAGGATGGAAAATTCCAGGTCAGTGGATAACAGCAACAGAGAGGGAGAGCTGGTCGTGAGCAGGAGCTTGTGTAAATCAAAGGGGGAGTTATGGTCTGGAAGTGGAAACAGTTGGCAAGGAGGACATCTACCCCACCTGCTAGCCGTGAGGTACGTGGGATATGAGAGTGAGAATCCACTCTAATGGCACGGCTATAAGAGAAGTAGTGTCTTCAAGGTACGGCCTGGTTTCAATTAAAGCAAGGAGATGGAGGAAAGTTCAGAAGTGAAGTTTATAGGAGTTCATTACAAATTGGGAGTTGAAGAGCAAGGACATAGGGTAAGGATTTGGGAGCAAAGGGAGGGGAACTTCTGGAGCCAGAGTCATATGGGAAAGAGAGTTTGGTGAGAATAGATGATCCGAAAGTCTTGGATGTACCCATTAAAGACTGGAGATAAACAGGAGGAAGAGACATGATAGAAGTAGCCCAAACAGTCTCTAAAAATAATTAAAATGCACATCATTTCTTGCTGTAGAGGTTCTGTATGATCTGGCCTCTGCCTGTATCTCTGACCTCATTCTTTTCCACCCTCCCCTTGCTCCTCGTGCTCCACCTACACAGGCTATGTTTCTTCTGTCACTCCAGCATACCATATTTTTCTACCTCTGTTTTATTTTCCCTTTGTTTGCACTTGCTTTTCTGAGAGCCAGCATAGGAAAATAGTTAATAGTGAGCTCTGGATCCAGACTTCCTGCACTGTCACTCTCTAGCTTTGTGACCGTGGGCAAGTTATTTATACTCCCTGTGCTTCAGTTTCCTTATCTGTCAACTGGGGAATGATAATAAAGACTCACTAAATGTTAATAATATTATTTTTTCTTCTGCTTGAGGCTCTTTTTCCGCTATATCTTTACATGGTTGCTACTTTCTTATCATTCACTTCCCTCAGCTCAAATGTACTTCCTCAGACATCCTAGCTAATGTAGCATAACTCCACCAGCTTTCTGTCGCTCTTTATCCCGTTATTCTATTTTATTTATTCATAGCATTCATCACTGTTTGAAATTTATTTTATTATTCTGCTCTTCCCCTCTCCCCTCTATCCCCTGAGGTCAGGGATATGTTGACTTATTCCGGACTGTATCTCAGCTTCTAGAAAGTGACACATACTTTGTAGGTGCTCAAGAAATTTTTTTGCCAACTCACTGTCCTGAAAACATGGTGGTTTCCAAGGCCTCTGATCAGGCAGCATTTGGTGGCAAGGTGACACTGAGGCCTAGGCCAAGAAGACAGAATCCGGCTCTTTGTGTACCAATCTGTTGGCTCACCTAGATCAGGTGGCTGCTTGTTTTGTGTTATTGGGACATAGCTACATCCATTTAAAAATTTACTATCTGCTGCTTTCCAGTTCCAAGCGCAGAGTTGAGTAGTTGAGACAGAGACCCTAAGCCTCACAAAGTCTAAAATACTTACTGTCCAGCCCTTCACGGAAAAAGTTTGCTGATCCTTGATTTAGATGCATAGAAAAAAGGACAAGAAGGAAACACCAAAAATAATTAATAGATTTCTTTGGATAGTGGGATTATATGTCATTTTAATTTTTATCTTTATACTTTTAAAATTTGTTAGAGACTCATTTAATTTGGAAATGAAATAGCCTTATAAATACTGATTTTAATATATTTAGAGAACATTTAATAATGAGCTTTTTATGTTCTTTTTTTTCCTTAGTGCTGCTTTTGACACAAAAACTGGGTTACGTGTTGCAGTGAAGAAGCTATCCAGACCATTTCAGTCCATTATTCATGCCAAAAGGACCTACAGAGAACTGCGGTTACTTAAACATATGAAACATGAAAATGTAAGTTAATAATTCAAGGCAGGATAAATTCTGCTCTTTAATAGACTGGAAAAAATTGTGTTTTAATTACTGCAAATGGAAATGCATTAGAGTACATCAAACTTTGGACCGTCCTTCTTGTACTGGGGTGTTAGTGACCATTGCATTATGTCAGGTAGATACTCAAAGCCTTGGGATGAAATTGGTGCATCTTCCTGGAGTTCCAGTTTTACTTAAAGATTTTTAGAGGGAAAGCATATAAAATTTTTTTAATAAAAATGAATATTGTGAGATAAAACACAACTCACAAGGATTTTTAACAGAAAATATTACAAAGAAGTTTCGTATTCTCTACTTGGTTTACTTAAGACTATATTATCAGAATATGGGAATCCATGGTATTTTGTGTCGTTATGGGTTTCTTCAGTGGAGAAGTTTGAGGAAGAGTGCCTTAGGTTCACTGAATGTCCTATCAGAGATGGGTATTATTTTCTGGATAATTTAATATTATAATTTTTTCCTTTTAATTTTTAAAAGAGCTTTTCTAGATTCAGGGATTTTAATAAATGTGACAAAGACATTGTTTAAGTTAAATATAATGTTTTCTTGTCTATAAGTTTGGACATTTGAGGACAATGCTGTCCTGCAAAGGAGTGCTTAAAAATCCTAATAGCATAAATAAATGGATGCAGTTGAAAGTGAAAAAACAATTGACTGAGGACACTTATTTTCCTGAATTCAAAATCAAGTTAGAAAGGGCTTATGTGATTGCTGTATGAAAGGAACTGTAAAATTTGTAGAATTATAGAAACAATGGCCATAGAGATTTTAGAACTATTTGACCCTATTGGTGGTTACTGTGTAGAAAAAAAATTCAATTTTTCAATGTATTACTTGGCTATTCAGATATTTTTCTGTTTCAGTAATTGGACTTTTTTTTCTTCATAGTAAGAAAAAAATGTATTAAAATATATTTGTTTCACAAAGTACAAATTTCTTCTAAATTGAGAGCATTGTGACTTAAATTTGAAATTTAAGCTGTTGTAATCACAGCTGCAGCTTATTTATTTTCATGTTTTAATTGCATACTATTGAGAACATCCCGTTTTCCACAGATTATCTCCATTCCTAGGTGTAATTTTTATATGAGCATCCATGTGCAAACTTGAGTTTTTAAAAAGTTCAGTGCAGAGCTGCAGCCTTCCTAATCAGTGACATGTTTATAAGAAGTTGAAATATGTGGAGAAAGCTGGCAGGAGAATCATTATTCCGAAGTCTGCGTAAAATCAAGGTGGTCTGGCAACTTAACTGATGGGTTTATATTTGGCTTTTAACACAGTTGAGTGTGTATGCTGTTTTTCATTACACGTTAATAAATGTGACAAAGATACTGTCATAGCTTTTTAAGAATACTTTGAAAATGGAATGCAAGCCAAACATTTATGGAACCCCAAAGCACCTCCAGGAGGCCCCAGGATCCCACTGATGTTGTCTATGCTAATTTAAGAACATCTACTGTAGAAGATTACCAGCACGTAATTTATTGTTCTGCTTTATTTCATAGTCATTTTAAGCCAATGTTTAGGGCAAAAATTATTTTGGGTTATCTGAATCCATGCCTTGGCTTTTCTAGTGATCATTGCAACAACCTTAGTTAGTATGCTATATTTTAATTTTCCGTAATGAGATACTTTGAAATATGTCTTACATGATATTGGGCTGGTTGCATTTGAGCCATTCTGTATTTGTAGACATGAAGAGGCCACAGTGATGGGATACAATTGTTTTAATTTAGGAAAGTCTATACGACTTTAAAGAGGACTGACCGTATTAGGAAAACAGGATTTTAATTTATCTAAATTGTTTTATAAGCAGTTTGCTTAATAGCAGTCTTTTTTATATTAAAATGTTTAGGTTTTCACTGTATCAATGTAGAGGGTCACCTGTATTTAGATGGTGATTTGTTGTTTGAACAAAAGGAGGCAGATGGCTGAATGTTCATAGTTCTCCATTCTATTGGCAAATGTTTGAAGAGGGACTGGGAAGGGGCCAAAAGACTTTGACTAAATGTAGAAAAATTACGGAATTTCAGTCTATTCTACAAACGCTTATTAGGTATGTACAGTGTAAAAGTATTTTTACCAGGTGAAGAACCAAAACTTCCAAGTAAGTTTAATCGAGGATTTTAAGAGGAATTCCTCTCCTTTATCTTCTCTTCCTCTTTTTCTTTCTTTCTCTTCTTTAATGACTGTTTTGGGCCACTGTCTAACTTTTGGCTAGCTGCCAGGACCCCAAAGACAGCAGCAGCAGCAACTTAAAACTCGTGAAAAACTTAAGTAAGGATTGGTAGCAAATAGAATTTTTAGGTGCCAGAATGCACATGTGATCTTTTACACAAAAATGCCTCTGACTTACAATCCATAGTTCATTTTATTTCTTTTATTAGTGATAATGAATGACAGATATGTAATTTTCATATGGCTTATAGGAGCTAGGGGATGTTACTCTCTGAACAAATTTACCTGGCCCATTCCTGACTGAATTTTTGACCTTGATCTCATTGATACCTGGTCTAAGGAAAGATTAAAAGGAAGCAGCTGGCTAGCTGCATCCTTTTGCTGTCTGAGTAGGTACTGTACAGTTAAGGGCCTGGAGAGCTATACATTAAAAAAAACTTTTAATGATTAAGGGACTCCTTTCATAAATTTTATTTGGGAACCTTAGATTTAATCTTACCATGATAGAACAAGTGGTTGTTTTGGTGTGCTTGTGTTAAATACATTAAATATCGTCTTTGACTGGTCACTGACTTAAAGTGTTTTGTGAGTGTGTACTAATTTAATAAAGATATATTACTTATGTTTGTCATTGTAGGACAGTCATCAGAGATATTTGCTGATTATTTATACTATAACCATCTTTTCTAAATATTTAATTCCTGGGTTACTTTCTAAAGCGTCTGAAATCATATAATGGCAGAAGGAGTAAGGAAATAGGCTAAAATATGACAAATTAAAAATAAATTTCCATTTAAGAAATGAGAAATGAATCGATTATGGAGTGTTCCCCAAATCTATTTTAATGCTGGGAAACTTTTGTTTTACAGTATTTTCTTTATGATTAATACTCCATAAATAGGATTAATAGAGAAGGGATATTGGTAAAAGCCCACAAAAAATTAAAAATACTTTGATGTAACATGAGTGGCTTTAATGTCATAAAATGTGTCCCTTTTAAGGAAATATTTGCTAATATGCTTTGTTCTATTATTTTTTTCCAAATTAGTCATTGTGCTTCTTGCAGCCATACTTTTTAATCATTTGAATAATTGAATTTAGCTTTATATGTCATGTTTTGTTACTGGAAGTAGCTGCTTCAATAGTTCAAATAGTTTGTTTCTGTGATTTGTATTTTACAATTCATTATAAAACTCTGAAGTTTCTGGTCACGATTTATTTTGGTAATCCACAGCAGGTCAGTCTACATAATCTTCCCCAAAATACTATGAAAATAAGCAGTGATATACACGTGTCTTTCATCTGAGGAAAATGAGGCTCAGAGAAGATACTTTTATTTATGTAACAAGTTTTAATTGAACTGCTGTGTGCCCAGCAACATCCCATGTTTTGGGGTTATTGGAATGTAAAAGAAAGAAGCTCATGGGTCTAAGAAGTCACAGATTGATTGGGGGTTCAAATTTACAGCTGTTTGATTCTAAAATACCTATTATGTTTTCAGACTGAAATGGGAGTTTTTATTTTAAATGCTTGGACTTGTTTCACTTTAGTGTGTTTGAGATAACCCTTGCATGAATAATCCTGTGTAAATTGGATTAGTTTAGTAGTTTAATGTTATTTTGATCTGAGGATATTTTCACAGCCACAATTCAAATAGTAAAACAATGTAAATTGTTTTAAAGTTTTCTTGTTGAGAAGATGGGGCATCTCAAATAACAAGAATCAGTGATTAGAAACTATTGGAGCAGGTGAATAAAACTGGCTTCTAGATCTCAGCTGTCAGAAGTACAAGAGGGTGTAGGGGGTAGTAATCAAAAGACCAGAGGTTGGGACTTCCCTGGTGGCGCAGTGGTTAAGAATCCGCCTGCCAATGCAGGGGACACCGGTTCGAGCCCTGGTCCAGGAAGATCCCACATGCCACGGAGCAACTAAGCCCGTGTGCCACAACTACTGAGCCTGCACCCTAGAGCCCGCAAGCCACAACTACTGAGCCCGTGTGCCACAACTACTGAAGCCCATATGCCTAGAGCCCATGCTCCGCAGCAAGAGAAGCCACTGCAATGAGAAGACTGCGCACCGCAACAAAGAGTAGCCCCCCGCTCACTGCAACTAGAGAAAGTCCGCGCAGCAATGAGGACCCAATGCAGCCAAAAATTAATTAATTAATTAATTTTTTAAAAGACCAGAGGTCTTAAGCCAGGACTGTGTCAAATTCAAGGAGAACAATTATGATTTAGATGGGAAAGGAAAAGGAAAATGATTTGACTTAATTTAAAGCACTATTCAGCACTGTTATAAGGTCATAGATACGCTCTTGGTGGGATGTAAGTTGGCCTCATCTTTATGGAGGACAGTTTGACAGTATTAAAATCCTTAAGCAGGGCTTCCCTGGTGGCGCAGTGGTTGAGAGTCCGCCTGCCGATGCGGGGGACGCAGGTTCGTGCCCCGGTCTGGGAGGATCCCACATGCCGCGGAGCGGCTGGGCCCGTGGGCCATGGCTGCTGGGCCTGCGCGTCTGGAGCCTGTGCTCCAGAACGGGAGAGGCCACAGCGGTGAGAGGCCCGCGTACCGCAAAAAAAAAAAAAAAAAAAAAAAAAAAAAAAAATCCTTAAGCATATTGATGTCCTTTGATCTTGTAATTCTATTTCTTGAAATTTATTCTCTGGAAGAAAATACAAGATGTATATATGCACGCATACACGCATATGCACATATACTTGCAGTGTTCCTTAAATGTCCAAAGATAGAAAATTGGTTTTATTATGGTATATACAAATGATAGAACATATTATTGAAAAACATTTGAGGACATGAGAATAGTCATTATATGTTAAGTGACAAGGCAGGATATAAAACTGTATGCATAGTATAACCCCAATTTAATTTATGTACATCAGAATAATCAAAGAAAGTATCTCAAAATGTTAATGATAGTTATAACCATTAGTACAATTAGAGGTAATTTTCATTTTCTTGTGTATGGTTGTCTGGATAAGGAGATGATGGATAACTGTACCTTTACTTTGAAATAAGATGCAAAGACTTGAAAAGCTATTCTTGAATTCCAAGGCCTTTTTTTAGTTTGTTTCCCTTTTGGGTTCAGGCTGTATAATTAAAATTGCTTTTAAAAGTTGATATTTGTGTGTGGGTTTTTTGGTTTTTTTTTTTTTTTTTTTGTCTTATAAATTTATTTATTTATTTATGGCTGAGTTGGGTCATTGTTGCTGCATGCGGGCTTTCTCTAGTTGCGGCAAGTGCGGGCTACTCTTTATTGTGGAGCACGGGCTCTAGGCATGTGGGCTTCAGTAGTTGTGGCACACGGGCTCAGTAGTTGTGGCTTGCAGGCTCTAGAGCACAGGCTCAGTAGTTGTGGCGCACGGGCTTAGTTGCTCCGCGGCATGTGGGATCTTCCCGGACCAGGGCTCGAACTCATGTCCCCTGTGTTGGCAGGCGGATTCTTAACCACTGTGCCACCAAGGAAGCCCAGAAGTTGATATTTGGATGAGTGGTGTAACATTCTAATTAAAAGTGCTCTTTTTCATGACAGTATTTTGAGTGTTGGTATATTTTACTGAGTCCACAGTCATGGGTCACTTTTCGTGAAGCCCATTTAGCTTTTGTTTGTTTCATTTCCAGATACCCTTAAATCTTGCTGAGCACATTACACATGAATTATACGTCTTGTTTGCCTTCTTAGTGCCTAGCTTTGTGGAAATGAGTGGTCTGGGTTTTAGGAGGACCTGGGGAAGTGGGGGGATGTTAAATTAATCAGTGTAAATTTATGACCAGAAAAACTGCTCAAAGACCATGGATTACTGAGTATTAAGTAGCTCTTTGCTTTATCCTTGTATAAAGATAGCTTTTTTTTTTCAATTTTATAGTCTGATCTAAATACCTGATAGTGATTAATAATCTTAATATTAAGAATATTATAAGAATAGGAGACAAGAGACTTTTTTTTTTTGCCTCTTTGTCTCCTGGTGCGAGAGGGGAGGGGATTAAGCGCACCGCGTAAAGGAGCTCCAGAAACGGGTGCGGAGCTGCCGAAGAGACAGGAGGCTTTTTCTTGCCTCTTTGCTTCCTGGGGCGCGAGGAGAGGGGATTAAGGGCACCGCGTAAAGGAGCTCCAGAAATGGGCGCGAGCCACGGCTGTCGGCGCGGACAGCAGAGACGGGCGTGGGACACTAGGGTTGCTGCTGCTGCCACCAAGAGGCCTGTGTGCGAGCACAGGTCACTCTCCACACCGCCCCTCCCGGGAGCTCGTGCAGCCCGCCACTGC
>NC_041231.1:70792302-70792696 GCF_002837175.3 Physeter macrocephalus
TTTATCCTACTCTTCCTTCCTTTCTTCCTTCCTTCCTTCCTTTCTTCCTTCCTTCCCTCCCTCCCTCCTTCCTTCCTTCCTTCCTTCCTTTTCTTTACTTTCTATTTTTTCTCCCTTTTATTTTGAGCTGTGTGGATTAAAGGCTCTTGGCGCTCCAGCCAGGCGTCAGGGCTCTGTCTCTGAGGTGGGAGAACCAACCTCAGGACACTGGTCCACAAGAGACCTCCCAGTTCCAAGCAATATCAAATGGTGAAAATCTCCTAGAGATCTCCATCTCAACACCAAGACCCAGCTCCACTCAAGGACCAGCAACGAACAGTGCTGGACACCCTATCCCCAACAAAGAGCAAGACAGGTCTACAGCCCCACCCATCAGCAGAGAGGCTGCCTAAAA
>NC_041231.1:70796518-70922300 GCF_002837175.3 Physeter macrocephalus
AGGTAGCTAGTGGGAAGCTGCCGCATAGCACAGGGAGATCACCTCTGTGCTTTGTGACCATGAGAGGGGTGGGATAGGGAGGGTGGGAGGGAGGGAGACGCAAGAGGGAAGGGATATGGGAACATATGTATATGTATAACTGATTCACTTTGTTGTAAAGGAGAAACTAACACACTATTGTAAAACAGTTATACTCCAATAAAGATGTTAAAAAAAAAAAAAAAGAATAATACCAAGAATATACTGAGAAGATATATTGGGGCTTTAAAAATGTCAGTTTTGAAGACTATATAGTAAATTTTATTGAATAACAATATATTTTAAAAAGAAAAATGATACTATAACAACAGCTGTAGAAGTATGACTTTTTTCTGTTTGTTAATCCCTAGACTATCAGTGCATGTGTAAGTCAAGAGTCCTAAATCTTTTTGCTTCCTGATAAGCTAATGGCTATATGTGACCAAATTCTAAAGACATGAAGATTTTAGTAGTAAAATGGGTTGTTATGAAAAGTGACGTTTAACAAGTAAAAAACAAAAGCATAATTTGGGTAAAAAATAAGTTGGAGTTATTAAGTATACGATAATGTAATGTTACTGAACTGAGAGCAGGATTTGGAATTAGTTCCTATTAAAATGACTAAGACCTGATGGATAAGTTCAGTATTTATTTACTGTTTGATTTTTATGTTTTCTTATAGGTGATTGGTCTGTTGGATGTTTTCACACCTGCAAGGTCTCTGGAGGAATTCAATGATGTGTGAGTAAATCTTTGTGTTTGCCTTCCTCCGGCTAGCGGTTAAAGATTAGCAGCCCATTTCTACTCCTGAACCATTTAGCACTATCAGACTTAGATTCTTTCTTCCTGTCATCCAACTCTTCTGTGGAATGGGGAATGGATACAGAAGATGTATATTTTGGGGGGGTGTAAATTCGTATTTTCATCATCTCAGGCACATTGTGCCATATTTGGAGACACAGTGGTGGGTCCTGGCAACAGTTCCATAGAGAAGAGTATAGGGAGTTTTGACCATGATTTTTATTCTCAAATTGTCTGTCCCAGCTTTCAAGGGGACATGTTTATATCAAGGAATGTAGTGGTGGGCTTCCCTGGTGGCACAGTGGTTAAGAATCTGCCTGCCAATGCAGGGGATACGGGTTCGAGTCCTGGTCTGGGAAGATCCCACATGCCACGGAGCAACTAAGCCCGTGTGCCACAACTACTGAGCCTGCGCTCTAGAGCCCGTGAGCCACAACTACTGAGCTCGCGTGCCACAACTACTGAAGCCCTCCTGCCTAGAGCCCATGCTCCGCAACAAGAGAAGCCACTGCAATGAGAAGCCCATGCACTGCAATAAAGAGTAGCCCCCGCTCACCACAACTAGAGAAAGCCCGTGCAGCAACGAAGACCCAATGCAGCCAAAAATAAATAAGTTAAATAAATAAACTTATTAAAAAAAAAGAAATGTAGTGAAGTCCTGGTTCCATATAGATTCTTCCATTTCTTTTATCCTGCTTGTGTGTGGGAAATGCATGCTGATCTTTATAGTATTGGATTTCTGTACTGGAACAAATGCTGAACCTCATGTGTTTAGAAAGCTGATTCTCCCAGTTTTGTGACCATCTCTATTGTTTTAGCCTGGGAACCCCACCCAGAAAGAGGGCCTGAGATTCTCAGGAACTAGTAGTCGAGGGCTAGGGAAACGAAACAGAGAGGAAGAGAAAGTTGCTACGAGGATATGTTATTAAGTTAGTCACCATTGTGTGCAACTGGGCTGAAAACTGCCAGCGTCTTCAGTTTTCTAGAAGTTGTATAGAATGTACCTCAGATGGGGAGCATTTACCCGTTGGCTTCTGGCTCCACTGGCAAGTGTTGCCCCATGGGGCAGTAATGCCCTCACATGCCCAGGTTGCATCTGTATGAGTACAAGATAGATTCCAGCAAGTGTTGTGGATGTTGTGCAGGTGTTGTACATATGTGAGTGCTCTACTGTAGCTTTCCCAATATCTGAATTAACATACCTCCCGTCCCCAATTCACAGTTATACTATACCATAAGAGAGAAGGAACACCTTAAATTTAGGGTTATACATTTTGTCCTGGTGAAATTTTGGCGTTCCTAAGTGGAAAGGATGACTATTGTGAAAGTCCAAATAAAATTGCAGATCTTGGCTGCTTTTCCTTAACCTCTACTCTCCACTGTCCCCAGTGCTGAACTTAACCCCACCCTTATCCTGGACTCAGTTTCTCCTACCCTTATCCTAGGCCAAGTGCAAGCACCATTTGCTCATTTCCCAAAGAACAAGTGGAAGGGAGTGGAGGAGATGTTTGAGCTTGTGTGTTCTGTCTAATGAAAGGGGGGAAAAAATGAAAGAGAAATGTAGAATATTAAATGGAAAGAGAATGAGGAAGGTAGCAAAAAAATCTCCCACCACTTGAACTTAGTTGGAACATGATATGAATGTGAGTCGAAGATGAAAGAAGGAGAATCTAGTCTAAGTGCAGGAACTCCCACCCACATTAACCTTGATCCTGCTAATGAAAGTTTAAAAGCTTTGAACTTCCTTCAAGCAAAGGGGGGAAAAAAAGGCAGTAACTAAGAACAGCTGGGCTTCCTGAGCCCTGCGTGTCTCTAGAATGTGGAGGTTTCTAAAGCCTCCTTACTGGATGCCCCAGGCAGAAGCATGTGTGTTGCAAGTTGTTGAGCCCTGCTGTAGGCTATGCTTGGAAAAGAGAATATTGCCATGATGTTTTTTTCTTTAACATTAATTCATTAATTTTTACTTTTTTGAGGATTTTTTTTCTTAAGAGCAGCTTTAGGTTTACAACAAAATTGAGGGGACGGTACAGAGGTTTCCTGCTTACCCACCTGCCCCTGTACATGCATAGCTTCCCCCATTATCAACATCACTCACCAGAATGGTATATTTTTCACCAAGAATGGACCTATACTGACACATCATAATTACCCAAAGCCCATAGTTTACCATAGGATTCACTCTTAGTGTTGAAAAGTTTATGGATTTAGACAAATATATAATGACATATCATTATAATATCATACAGTGTATTTTCACTGCCCTAAGTATGATGGGTTTTGATATTCTGTCTAAATGTGGAAAAAATGCTGAAGTAATATGTTTGTGAATTACTTTAGAAAACATTTGAATCAGGATTGAGCTATAGCCCAAAATTTTAGGTGTGACGAGGACTGACTTTTTTTTTTTTAAGAAAGGAATTGATAATTTGCTGACCTAGGCTAATGCTGTATTTTGCCTTAATCAGGCATATGAAACTGGGTTATGAGCCTGTTTCTCCTATGTCAAAGACCTTATTTAAGGCTAGTGTCTTTGAGAGGTTAAGTTTTATCCATTGTGGTGCCTATTGGCTCCTTTATCCATTTGAAGGCTCACTGACTACAAGCATACCCACTGAACTGAAATTGCATTTATTTCTTCATTCATTCATTCAACAAATACCATGGCTACTGAGCAGGAATCTATTCTTTCTATGTAACTGTAGCTGGGTTCTATTTGCTTATTTATTTCCAGCTTTACTGAGATATAACTGACATACAACATTGTGTAATTTGGGTTATGATTGTTTATAAATAAGAACTTATTTCACCGTTTGGGAGCAAATCTCAGTACTACTTGTTGAATACTTGCTGAGCAAAGTGTTAGAACAAGGCTCAGGATAATCAGAAACACTAGTCTTTCCCTTGATGAAATGAAAATCTTGTTAGGGGAAACAAATTCAAAACACTTTTGTAGGGGCTTCCCTGGTGGCACAGTGTTTAAGAATCTGCCTGCCAATGCAGAGGACATGGGTTCGAGCCCTGGTCCAGGAAGATCCCACATGTCACAGAGCAACAAAGCCCATGTGCCATAACTACTGAGCCTGCGCTCTAGAGCCCACGAGCCACAACTACTGAAGCCTGCGCACCTAGAGCCCGTGCTCCGCAGCAAGAGACGCCACTGCAATGAGAAGCCCGCGTACCGCAACGAAGAGTAGTCCCAGCTCGCCGCAACTAGAGAAAGCCCGTTGTGCAGCAACGAAAACCCAGTGCAGCCAAAAAATAATAAAAAAATAAAATAAGTAAATTAAAAAAAACAAAAACAACACTTTTGTAACCAAGTTATCAGTTGACTGTAAGACCTTGGACAAGTCACTTTTCCTCTCTGGGTCCCAGTTAACTTCCATGTAAAATGTTGAAAATTGGGGTGGTTCACTTCTGAAGTGTTTTCAATCCCAGAGAATCTCTGAAAATAGAATGATGAACCTAAGGATACCTTTTGGAAAAATGTTTCATTGTTTACTTTTTTATGATGTATGTATCACTGAGAAAAAATTAGTGCTTGTCCAGAACTATGGTTATTTCAGTGTTTTCCAAAGTCATTTCAGAATTTGCATAAGAGATCAAACATCTTCACCTACAATTACAGGATGTGCAAATTTAAATACCTTTAGGGCCAGACAAATAACATAAACTAGGCTCAGTGCTATACAACAGAATACCTGCACTTCCTAAAAACAATCAAATTTACATTAAAACAAAATAAACAGACAAAGACCCACTGTTCTGGCCAAATCAAACAAGCTGAAGACTAGAGTGGTTCTACAGGTTGCCAGGTTTAGAGCAAACAGTAATTTTGGTTTTTGTTTTTGTTTAAAATATTTATTTATTCTTTTTTGGGGCGGTTGTTTGCTTGTTTCTTTTAATTTATTTTTTAAAATTTTTGTTTGTATTGGGTCTTTGTTGCTGTGTGTGGGCTTTCTCTAGTTGTGGCGAGTGGGGGCTACTCTTCATTGCAGTGCACAGGCTTCTCATTGTGGTGGCTTCTCTTGTGGAGCACGGGCTCTAGGTGCATGGGCTTCAGTAGTTGTGGCACATGGGCTCAGTGGTGGTGGCACGCAGGCTCTAGAGCACAGGCTCATCAGTTGTGGTGCACAGGCTTAGTTGCTCTGCGGCATGTGGGATCTTCCCAGACCAGGGCTCGAACCCGTGTTCTTAACCACTGCACCACCAGGGAAGCCCCAAACAGTAATTTTGAACATGAATTTTCTGTGCTAATTAACAAAATCTCTAATTACTTTTCATAGTTACAGTTGGCTTTTAATCATGTATTATGTGTATTTGTGCCTTTATGTTTCAGTTAGCACTTTCCATTTATCATACAATTCAAGTTTTTACTGAATTTTAAATTTCTTAGTTAATAGGCATCCTACATAATTCGTTAGTAAGACTATACTTTTGAGAAAGGAATAATAGATAATAGATAATTAGAAACAACGTGCAGTTACTGAATCTAACAGAGCCGGTGTTTGGAAAATGTAGAGTTAAAAGATGAGAATACAGTACCAAGTTGTTCTTGACTGCGATATGATGTGGTTGTACAGCTGGCAAAATTTTATAAGATATATCTAGATCTTTTTAGTGATTGGATATCATTTGGACATTTCTGTTTGCTTCTTTTTTTTATTTTTTTAAATTTTTGTCTGCGTTGGGTCTTCATTGCTGCGCGAGGGCTTTCTCTAGTTGTGGCGAGTGGGGGCTACTCTTCATTGCAGTGCACGTGCTTCTCATTGTGGTGGCTTCTCTTGTTTCAGAGCTTGAGCTTAGGCGTGCGAGCTTCAGTAGTTGTGGCATGAGGGCTCAGTAGTGTGGTTCGTGGGCTCTAGAACGCAGGCTCAGTAGTTGTGGTGCATGGCCCCAGTTGCTCTGCATGTGGCATGTGGGATCCTCCTGGACCAGGGATCAAACCCTGCACCAGCAGGTGGATTCTTAACCACTGTGCCACCAGGGAAGTCCCGGGAAAGTGGATCCTTAACGATACAGTCAGGTCCTCACACACACACCAAGATGTAGAGCTTAGTGAAGCATGTACCCGCTAGGCAGCTCCATCGCTGACTGCTTTGACGTAATCCATACTCCTGCTAGTGTTGGAGGGTCTCCTGCAGAGGCGTGGGGTGGCCGTGGCTCACCAGGGGGACAAGGTCACCGGCAGCAGAAGTCATGGGAAGCACTCCTTGGCATGAACCCTCCCAGAGTCCACCACCAGCCCCACCAAAGAGCCGGGTAGGCTGTCTGTTTGCTTCTTGGTGGTAATATTTGGCAGGAGGTGGCATATATGTGCCATATGCATGCTGCAAATATTTAGTTACCAATAGGAATCCAAAATCTTGAAATAGCCAGTATTAGAACCTAGCCCTAGAGTAAGCTGCAACTTCATGCTACTACAACATTGCCTTTTCTTAGCTATAGTGGTTCTCTGATCAAGCTTAGTAGACAATGAAGAGTTTTTGGACTCAGTGCAAACAACTTCCTCAAATTTCAGGAAAACTGAATTGCCATTTTCCCCCTTATCTTATAACTTCCCATCCCAGGTTTCTTATACCCAGGTTCCTTATCTCTGCTTGGTTCTTGAAGAGAGATGTGTAACTGGGGTTTTAGATTCTACCGTGATTTAGCAGAAGACCTACAACAGGGTCAGTCAGCAGCCATTGTTTTAGTGAAAGCCAATGGGCAGATAATCACCTAGCTTATTTAGCCTTCCACTAACTAAAAATGATTGTTCAACCACTAAGTGTAGCCTTTTTTATCAGTGTAAAAGCTGCTGAATGTGCCAAATAGGTAAAGGAGGTTTCTAGATTTATATTTTAACCTGATTTAATTCATAAATATTTAAATACCCATCCTATGTTAAGCATAGTACTAGTCTCTGGGGAATATAACAAATTAGCTAAACATGGTCCCTGATGACAGATTGAGACTCTTTAATTGGAGAGAAGAACAATTTAAATGACCAAACAAAATACAGTGTGATAGGTTCTAGAAGATCCTACATGATTTTTATTACTGTTCACTCTCTGACCTCATCTAATACTTTTCCCACTCACTCTCTCCATTCCAGCCACTCTGGCCTCTTTATTCTTCCTTGAATACAGACATCCACATTCCCAGTAAAACCTTTGTACTGGTTTCTAATGTTGGCCTGGAACACTCTCCCCACATATCCACATGACTGGTTCCTTCATTTCCTTCAAGACCCTACCAAAAGGTCATTTCATCAGAAGCTTTTTTTTCCCTTCACCATAGCTGAAATACTACCCCCACTGTCAGGGTCTACACCTTACTCTACTTTCTTCTTAGCAAATTTTATCATCATATATTTATTGTTGTCTGTCTTCTCCCTGTAGCTTGTAAGCTCTGTTAGAGCAGGGAGTTTATTTTCTTCCTTGTTGAATCTTCTTTATTTGGCTGTGTTGGGTCTTCGTTGCTGCGTGTGGGCTTTCTCTGTTGCAGAGAGTGGGAGCTGCTCTTCATTGCAGTGTGTGGGCTTCTCATTGTGGGGGCTTCTCTTATTGCGGAGCATGGGCTCTAGGCTTGCGGGCTTCAGTAGTTGTGGCATGCGGGCTCAGTAGTTGTGGCTCTTAGGCTCTAGAGTGCAGGCTCAGTAGTTGAGGCACAGGGGTTTAGTTGCTCCACGGCATGTGGGATCTTCCCAGACAAGGGATTGAACCCATGTCCCCTGCATTGGCAGGCAGATTCTTAACCACTGCGCCACCAGGGAAGTCCCCCTTGTTGAGTCTTTAGTAGTTAGAAATTCTCAGAAGTTGAGAGTGATGAACTGAATTGTATAATACCACATATAAAATTGTATACATCTTAGGTCTTTTTGGCTCTAAGTCTATTTCTAGTCACATTTTTCTTGACCCAGAGCTCTATTATTTGAAAGTTTGCTAACCCTTCTCATTGGGTAAATGCTGTGATAGGTTGTATGTAAGATGTCAAAACTAAAGGCCTTCAGTTGCATGTGGTCTCATTAATGAGATGAAGCATAAATGCTTACCTAAAACAACTTAAAGGACCAAGACAAATTTGCAGTGTCAAAGCAACATACAGGGTATTAAGTAATCTCAGAATATGAGAGAAGCTTAGTGGAGGAAAGCCTCTAAAGAAGATAATAACTGTATCTGAAGAAACAGATAAATAAGGATTGGGTGTAGAGGTCGAAATATATTCCAGATAGTCAAAGAAATGAAGGAAATGTATAAAGTATACACAAAAGGAGATTTGTGTGGAATGGAGACTGTTAAGGAGTAGATAACCGTTGATTTTTCTTTTGTACCTGGATAAAAATTGTGTTTTGGTAAATTCTGATTTTTTTTTTTTTTCTTTTGGTGGCAGAGGAGAGTTGTTTTCCTAATTTAGCTAAGAGGCATTATCTGCTTGGAAATAGTACTTTCCTCTATCACTGAAAGAAATTCCCAGCCCAGTTGTTTGGACTTACAGAAATATTCTTCTTCCTTGAAAATAGGTTGAGTACTCAAGATAGGTGATACAGAAAGAGAAGCAGTCTGGGAGAAAGATGAATGAGTTAACTGTATTGACAGTTATATTTGCAATTTATTTCTGTATCAGAGAGGTCTGCTAAAATGAGGATAGAGAGTTGGTAAAGCATGTAGGTGTCGTCACTGACTCATATTTGAAATCTAAACAAATTGCACATCCTTTAAGAAAATACCATTCACTTTTTGTCTGACGTGATCAGTAAGATGCCCCCTTTTTCTCAGATTAGCTGTTGTAAAAAGGTAAAGAAGCTTCAAGGTATAGTTTTGAGTTTGAGTCTCTCAAGAAATTTTCCCGTAATTAACTGCTTCCTAGGTCTGGATTGGTGCCCTCCCCTGTGTGTTCTCCAGCACCTTGATGTACACTTTTATAACTCTAATTATGCTCTATTATGAGTATATGCCTTCCTCTCCTCTAAATTCTGTATATTTCTTTTCCACTGTTGTACTCCCAGTGCTCAACAATAAATATTTGTTGATGGAGTGACTGAATGAATGAATAACCTTGTGCTTTCTTGTTTATGACTGGTTGGCAATCTAGTTGTCTGATAGCATGCCCAGTGCATTCTCTTTTGACTAACTTTTTTTTAAATTTTATCTTGGAATATAGACCATATGGTAGAATATTGAATCTGGTTTATTTGATGCAGGTAATGTAGAGGGCACCTTTCAGTAATCTTTACTTCAAATGAGGAGAATAGTTTGTTGTGAAATAAGCTGGCTAAGCTGCCTACCTGGCTGCTGAATGGTGCTTTTACCCCTTACATTGGAACAGTCTGGTCTGCTTACCAGATAAGATCTTTGGCATGAGTATTCCAATAAGATATGCCCTTGCCTGGTCTTACTAGTAATACTATATGAGTTGTCCTGGGTCATTCAATTAAATTCAGTGGTAATTGAGTGCCTGATATCTGCTACACAATGTTTTTAGGTACTTTAGATACTACAGAGGACAAAAAAGAAGGCTGTTCTCCTTGAACATTGTACAGATAGATAGCAATAAACAATGAGCATATAAAAGAAGAAATTAGCATGTTAGCAAGCAGTAATGCTATGAACAAGAAGAAAAGATAGAGCAGGGAAGTGTGAGGGTTGGGGGAGAGATGCAATTTTAAATGGGGTGGTAAGGATAGGCCTCATTGAAAAGGTGAATTTTGAGCAAAAATTTGAAGAAGTAGAAGAATTAGACTTGTGGATATTTGGAGGAAGAGCATTCCAGGCAGAAGGAACAGCCAGTATAAAAGTCCTGAGGCAGAAGACTGCATGCTTTATTGGAATTGCAGCAAGGGGGCCTGTGTGGCTGGAGTAAGGAGGCCAGTGTGGAGCTAAGTGAGAGCAGGGGAGAGAAGTAGATGAAGAAATGAAAGAGATAATTGGGGACAGGATACTGGATTACGTACAGCTTTATCTGCTGCTGAAGGGAATTTTGTCTTTAAGTGAAATGGGAAGCCTTTTGAGAGGAGTGACATGGTCTATTTTTCATTTTTACAGAATCACTCTGCTGTTTTCAGAATAGGCTGTAGTGAGTCCCAAGGATCATTGGGTGTATTTCAGAAGCATGTGGTTACGAATTGTCTCAATCCCTATGATTATTTTAAATACTTTGTTTTAATATGGAAATGTTTTTTGCCCTTTTCGGTAATTATTTTATCAAATAGGGCTGACGGTAGTAGAGATGCCAAACTATAGATATAGAACAGATTTTTTTCTACGTAGGTTCTTTCTGATTGTATTATGCTTCAAAAAAAGAAAAGGCAGTAGAGTAGGAGTCTTGACAATTGGGTGTTATCCAAGAATCGCTTAATAAATGAAGCTCTAAATGGGGTGCTGTCTTGAGTACTGAAAACCACTTATAGTAGTAGACTTCTGCCTTTTTGCTCGTACAGTACATTTTACTTTGAGAAATGATGGTTTATGCTCTTTATAGTTTAAGTTTAAAGGAAACCATCCTCACAAGAAAAGTAGAAAACAAGATTTGTATCATCAGGCTGTGAAATCATATTTTCAGCCCTCTACCTAATAAAGTCCTACTTATTTAATTCCTTTTTAAAGATGGGGGAACTAGGTAGCTTTCCAACTGTTGGTCGGATTTAATTATTTGAGGTGTTCTGAACACTGACAGTAATAGGCATGTCTTTACTAAAATGTAATTAATTAAGCAATTAAATGTAATTGCTTCGTAGAGACTAATACTATAGAAATTATGTGGCATCTGTTTTTTTAAATTTATTTAATTTATTTATTTTTGGCTGCATTGGGTCCTTGTTGCTGCACAGATTTCTCTAGTTGCAGCGAGCGGGGGCCACTCTTCGTTGCGGTGCGCAGGCTTGTCATTTCAGTGGCTTCTCTTGTTGCAGAGCACAGGCTTTAGGCGCACGGGCTTCAGTAGTTGTGGCTCACGGGCTCTAGAGCTCAGCCTCAGTAGTTGTGGCATGCAGGCTTAGTTGCTCCACGGCATGTGGGATCTTCCCGGATCAGGGCTCAAACCCGTGTACCCTGCATTGGCAAGCAGATTCTTAACAGCTGTGCAACAAGGGAAGCCCCTATGTGGCATCTATTAATGCTCCTTTGGGGACTGGCTTATTTAAAATGTGCCCGTCGACATTTTCCTCCCACTTCCTTGTTCACTACTTTTAGAAAATATGTCTTCCATAAGCATTCAGGAACTTTGCACAACACTTGCTTTTGTCCCCTGTTGCAAAATTTATTTCGAAAACCTTTCTATATGTGATGAGTTGGAATTTGACGATTGGTTTTCATGGATTGGTCTTTTGGGCTTCGTGGAAACAACATATAGTGATTAGGTTAGTTCCTGCCAGACACATCTGCCATGAATAATGTGGTTCAGCTGATTTGATTGGAGCCTAGCAGCAATGTTTGATAGTTATCACTATATAGACTGATTAACCTTATGTACTTATATAATGTCTTGACAGTCTCTCCCTGTGTCTGAAAATTTAATGATAAAATGGATGTGGTCTCTGATGGGGAGGGGACTTAAAGGGAATTACACAGTGGTAGGATATTCTTTTTTCTTTTTTAAAAAAATAAATTTATTTTATTTATTTATTTTTTGGCTGTGTTGGGTCTTCGTTGCTGTGTGCAGACTTTCTCTAGTTGTGGCGAGTGGGGGCTCCTCTTCGTTGCAGTGCGTGAGCTTCTCATTGCAGTGGCTTCTCTTGTTGCGGAGCACGGAGTCTCGGCGCGCGGGCTTCAGTAGTTGTGGCACGTGGGTTCAGTAGCTGTGGCTTGTGGGCTCTAGAGCTCAGGCTCAGTAGTTGTGGCACACGGACTTAGTTGCTCCGTGGCACGTGGGATCTTCCCAGACCAGGGCTCAAACCCATGTCCCCTGCATTGGCAGGCAGATTCTTAACCACTGTGCCACCAGGGAAGCCCAGTGGTGGAATATGCTAACTAAAAGCATGCTCGCTCTCTCAGGCTGTGCAGTTAGTGGTCTTCTGCTGTATAGGGTTTTTAAAGTTATTGGTAACCATTTAAACACAATACTTAGACTTGAAATTACTATGTTTGCTTTGGTAATACTGCTTAACACCTTTGTGAACTAGCACAGACATTAGAGAGTTAAGATTTTTAGGTTTTATTTCAAGACAAATTAAGGTAGATTTCTAGGTAGAATTATGCAGAACAGTGTTTCCTTTTTTTACCTTTTCTCCTTAAAAATATTTTTGAAAGTTGAAAGAATAATCCTCTTACTATTCAATGTCATAAAATGTAATTATTTGCAAACAGTCTTATAAAACAGAAATTGGATTCCCTCTTCCTCAACCTGAGCCTTGCAAATTGTCATAATTGGTATTATGGATATGGCAACCATTATCCCAGATTTTCTGGGGGAAGTTCTGATTTCACAATATTAACCAGTTATTCACAGCATTCTCGTATTTGTCGGATTTTGCATCAATTTGGGGTTAAAAAAATACAGTGACTGTGATTAGGATGGAATATTGCAACATTTATAAAACTTAAAAGAAATCATTCTCTTGACTTAAATTCTCTGTCAGCTGGAAGAATTTGGAGGCAGTATGGGCTGTGATTTAAGATCATAGTCTCTGAGATCAAACGGTTTTGGATTCAGCCCCTGACATTACCACTCTTTTAAGCTTGAGCAGGTTATATATACTGTTCTGTCTTGTGTTTCCTCCTCAGCGAAATGGGAATACTAATGGAACTTACCTGACAGCGTTGTTGGGAAGAGTGTGTGAGACATGGGCATAATAAATAGTGCTTGGCACAGAATAAGCATGAATGCCTTTGATTATGTTATGTTGAGCTTGGAGCATCTCTTAAATCAGAGCAACCTTTATGAAAACATTTCCAAAAATCCAATATAGTCTTTAAGTGACACTTAGAGTATACTCTTTCCTCAAGGCCATATAAACATGCAAGTTTTAAAAATATGAAGTGCTAAAAAATCTAACTTAAGGTTACATCTCTGCTAAGTCCTGTCGCTCTTCATCAAATTGGGAACTGACCATAGCAGCCCAACAGGGAAATTAGGAAACAGGAAAAAAAAATTTTAATTCTTCTTTGAGGAAAGAAAGTAATAAATGTGGTGGTGTGTGTGTGTGTGTGTGTGTGTGTGTGTGTAAAGAGAGGTTATACACATATATAATCATTTAAGACGTTAATAGTATATTTAAATTTACTGACCTCGTTTCTTTTCTTCCAAATTTATCAAAAATAAAAATGGAAATGAAATGAAATCAGCATTTTTTTATAGCTCAACTGATATACATTATTATTCAGCCTCAGGAATGGGTAATGATTCTCATAGTAGATAAAGCGTAACTGAATTTTTAGAAACTCTGCTTCTTTAGTACTGATTATGGTTTTTATGTTCCCATAGCAGTGTGATACAGTAATGAGTGAGTAAGGCATTGCGTCTAGAATATCTGTGGTGAACCTGTTGGATTGAATGTAATCATTCCCTAATCTTATGATGTAAGGACAGGATACATATCCAGCACCACAGCTGTGGGGAGAAGTTCTAGAATGCCTCAGCTTGCTTGCAGATAAATTATGTTCCTCCTTCCTTTAAAGTAAATGCAGGAATATTGTCAGTGAACAATATCCTTTTACCAGTCATTCCTGAAATAGGAGAGGTATAATTTGAAAATTTAAAGATACTCCTATTTTATTTATTTATTTAATTGAGGTATAGTTGATTTACAATGTTGTGTTAGTTTCTGGTGAACAGCAGAATACTGTACAGCAGTATTCTGTTTATTTATATACATATATTTCTGAATCACTAATCCAAAACTCCTAATTATCCCTCCCCCCCATGGTAATCATAAATTTGTTTTCTATGTCTGTGAGTCTGCTTCTGTTTTGTAAATAAGTTCATTTGAAGATACTCCTATTTTATTTTATTTATTTTATTTTTAATTTTTTTAACATCTTTATTGGAGTATAACTGTTTTACAATAGTTTGTTAGTTTCTCCTTTACAACAAAGTGAATCAGTTATACATATACATATGTTCCCATATCTCTTTGCTCTTGCGTCTCCCTCCCTCCCACCCTCCCTATCCCACCCTTCTCGGTGGTCACAAAGCACAGAGGTGATCTCCCTGTGCTATGCGGCAGCTTCCCACTAGCTATCTAATTTACATTTGGTAGTGATACTCCTATTTTAGACCCTACAACTTGGAGGATATATAATGAGGTGAAAAATGTAGTGGCGGATTTTAAAATATGGCCATGCATTTAGTTATACTGTGTATTTCTCATGCAATAATATCATTTTTAAGAAAAATGATACTAACACATATACCATTTGAATCTCCATTTTTGTTTTTTTTTTCTTTTCTTTAGAGAACCTAGGAAAAGATGACAAGTAGGAACTAGTATAAAAAATTTTCAGGGCTTCCCTGGTGGCGCAGTGGTTGAGAGTCCGCCTGCCGATGCAGGGGACACGGGTTTGTGACCCGGTCCGGGAAGATCCTACATGCCGCAGAGCGGCTAGGCCCGTGAGCCATGGTCGCTGAGCCTGTGCATCCGGAGCCTGCGCTCCGCAACGGGAGAGGCCACAACAGTGAGAGGCCCGCGTACCGCAAAAAAAAAAAAAAAATTCTCGGAAAAATAGACGAGAGGTAGTAAAGTTAGAATAGTGATGTTGAAAATAAGCCGCGCGTGAGTAGCTAGTAAGCTTTTAGCTGTTACTGCAGTACTTACTGAGTGGACTTCTAATAGTCTTATGAAGATCAGAGCTTTCTTAGGGTTCTGGATTATTGTGTAACTGTCCATTAATTTCTAGGTACCTGGTGACCCATCTCATGGGGGCAGATCTGAACAACATTGTGAAATGTCAGAAGCTTACGGATGACCACGTTCAATTCCTTATCTACCAGATTCTCCGAGGTCTCAAGGTACACACAGTATTAGTAATAATTTTGAGGAATGAATTCTCTGTCTCCCTCTCTCCCTTCTATTTAAGGCTTAAGGGAAAACAAACAAAACTTTTCTTATGGAAAATTTCAAATACAGAAATCACAAGTACAATCATAGTATAATGAACCCCTGTGTTTACTCAGCGACCACAATTACCAACATATGGTTAATCTTGTTTCTTTTGTATTCCCCCAAACCCTGGATTATTTTAAGGCAAGTCTAGACATCATATCACTCCACCCATCAATACTTCTGTAGGCATGTCTGAGAGTTAAAGACTCTTCATTATTACATCTAAACAATAATAATAATTTCTTGATGTAATCTAATATCTGGTCAGTGTCATGTTGAAACTTTGAAAACATCCTCAAGAAGACTAATTTATTTGTGGCAGGGGCAGTTTTTAAATTAAACCACCTTTAATATTTAGCATCTTTGAGTCCTTATTGTGCTCCAGAGCACCCACCAGGAAACAGGTTGACAGTTCCATTTCACTCATACTCCAGCTCTGTGAACAGAGTTGATGGTATGGAAATAATAGTTATGATAAATGTACAGACTACTGATAATTACTTGTTCTGATTTCTAATCCTGCTGTTAATACTAGCATTTCTTATTGACTCATAAAAATGTACTTCAAATATGTCATATAATATGACAGTAGGAGGCTGGACATAACTAACTGATTTTTTGCTTTTTCACAGTATATACATTCAGCCGACATAATTCACAGGGTAGGTATTGTCTTTTGATTAAATTATTGGGGTGCTGGTGAGTGGGGAGACTGGCAAGATCCTAATCTAAGCTTATTTTAGCCATTGAAATATTGAGTGATTGCAACTTTGCTCTAGGTTTAACTAAAGAACGAAGATATATAGTTTTTACCTATTTAAGGCTAATGAGGTAGTGACTATAGAATGGAGATTGTTTATAGCTAGATGAAGTCTTTTTTTAAAATTTATTTGTTTATTTTTGGCTGCGTTGGGTCTTCGTTGCTGCAGACGGGCTTTCTCTAGTTGTGGTGAGCGGGGGCTACTCTTTGTTGTGGTGCACGGGCTTCTCATTGTGGAGCATAGGCTCTAGGCGTGCGGGCTTCAGTAGTTGTGGCACGTGGGCTCAGTAGTTGTGGCTCGCCAGCTCTAGAGCACAGGCTCAGTAGTTGTGGCGCACGGGCTTAGTTGCTCTGCGGCATGTGGGATCTTTCTGGACCAGGGCTCGAACCCATGTACCCTGCATTGGCAGGAGGATTCTTAACCACTGCGCCACCAGGGAAGCCCTAGATGAAGTCTTTTATGTTTAGCTCTTCATCATTACCTTTAGGGAGAGAATTTACCATGTGTCATAAAGTTGATCCTGTTCTCTCTTACTTGCTTCCTAGGACCTAAAACCTAGTAATCTAGCTGTGAATGAAGACTGTGAGCTGAAGGTAGGATGAAGTGACAGTGGTAATTGTTTCACCTTGTAACTATATGTTTAACTAACCAGGCAAATTTATATAGGGAATGTGTTTATAAAGCCATGACTTTTAATCTGAAAATTCTTATTGTCCTTAGGAATATCATTAGACTGAAATTTAAACCAGAGATATAGTAAGCTTTAGTTTAAGTGATATTGAAGGTAGCATCAGGTGTCTTGTTTTCATTCTAAAATAAAGTTAAATTGAAATTTAATATATTAGTTACAATAAAGGAGAATTATAGTGTGAATATCAAGTAAGCAGTCCTCTTCAAGAGTAATTATTAGATTTTATGGGTTTCTAAGAGAAAAAAATGGCAGAAACACACTTATTCAAAATAATTCAAATAAGAGATAAATAATCTATAAAGAGCAAGCAACTCTGGAATTTTTTGTTTCATTTCTTTTTTTACTCAAATTTTTGGAAACATAATTTACAATAAAATGCATCACTTTAAGTGTACATTTGACAAACTTATATAGCTATGTAACCACCAACACAGTTATGATAAAGAACATGTCCATCACTCCAGAAAGTTCCCTTGTGTCCCCTTCCTAGCCAGTCTCCACACCTCTACCCCTAACCCTGGCTTCAGACAACAACTGATCTGCTTTCTGACACTATAGAATAGATTTATCTTTTCTGGAGTTTCATACAAGTAGAATCATACAGTATTTTTCTATGTGTGTCTGACTTTTGCTTAGTATATTATTATTGAGATCCATCTGTATTGTGTGTATCAGTAGTTCATTCCTTTTTGTTGCTGAGTAGATCCATTTTATGATTATACCACAATTTATTTATCCATCCACCTACTGATAGACATGTGCTTCAATTCCATTTCAGGGCTGTGTAAAGCTGTTATGAATTTTCATGTGCAAGCCTTTCTGTGGCACATATATTTTCATTGCTCTTGGATAAATGCCTAGCAATGGCATTTTTGTTTTGCTTTTTGTAATTTCATTTTTTTTAAGTTCTTGCTGTGTTCCCCATGCATTCTAAGCATGGACCAGGAAATATGTTTATGAAAGTGCTATATTGTTCTCACTTTTTATAAGGCACTGGAGTTTTTTCCCTCCTGCTTTACAAGCCTTAGGAGTTTGTTCCAGTGCCTGATTTATCTTCTCTCCCTTAGATCTTGGATTTTGGACTGGCTCGACATACAGATGATGAGATGACAGGTTATGTAGCCACTAGGTGGTACAGGGCTCCTGAGATCATGCTGAACTGGATGCATTACAACCAGACAGGTACTACTTGCACTTGTATTTAGGGCCTTATTAATACTATGTTGTGTGTATTTGGGGTTCTCAGAAGTGGAGATGGCAGGAGTAGGAAGAAACATTTTTTTTCTTTCCTCAGTGATCATTTTAAGTCCACGAATAGAAAAATATTTCAGTTGCTCAGATAGAGAAAGTGGGGTTTTTCAAACTTCGTGATTTAGCAATTGGCTTTTTACTTATTTATATTTTCAGCATATTCTCTGAGTACTTCTGCCTGAAGACATTGGGTTCATAATATTAACCTCTCAATATTACTTGGGAGAATCCATCATTTCTACCAGTAAGAAACCTTTGCCCCTTTGTGAACAGCTTATTTGTCTTGCCATAACTATGTTTTGACTTAGCCCACCCATGAAGCCCTTTAATGTGGTAAGGGTCTTGGCTTATTTATTTCTATAAAAACGAGTATGATTGTTGAACCTCGGATGTCTTAAATATTAATTTGAGTATTTCACCCCTTAACTATAGTTCCATTTGTAGCCAAGTATGATAATAGTGACATTGTATTACTTTTATTTCTCTTTAATTTTGCCAGTTGATATTTGGTCAGTGGGATGCATAATGGCCGAGCTGTTGACTGGAAGAACATTGTTTCCTGGTACAGACCGTATCCTTTAAAAAGTTTTGGGTTCTTGTTTCTTGTCTGTATTTTGGTGTCCATGGTAGTATATTACTTTTACCTATCTCTAGGAAGGGCCTTCAGTTACTTGCTTTTATAGTCCAGATATGCTTTGTGAGATCTGCCCTCTTGCTGAGTATCTTGCCTTGCCAAGAAAGAGGCTTCAATTTATTTTGAGAGTTGCAAAAATTCCTCATTATCTGGAAAGCCCTTTAAATCTTTCATATGTCATCTTTTTTGCAGCAAGTTCCTTATTAATCTTCCCACAGCCCTTCTGCAACCTGAGTGTATTGGTGAGAAGTTCTAGATCTCAATGACTGGTTTAGTCTTCGTTGTACCAGCGCTCAATGAACACAAGATAACCATTTATAAATCGGGGATATCTTGCTTGTATGTTTGATTTACATATTAAAAAGGCTCTATTTGGTCCTCGTAATGATACACCTGCTGACTCGTTTTGTTTGTTGTCTAACAACAAATAATAAAGGCAAGGAGATAAGGTCACCCTGTCGTGTGCCTTTTTATCCCCTCAGCATGACTTTACTTTTATCCGAGATTGTAGCCAAACCTTAATTTACTTCCAGAGTTATTGTCTAGTTTATTGTTTATCACGGCCCCTTTATTTTAGCCCCTTTCCTGTCTGCTGCATGCCCATTTCACAGTTTAGTAATAATATCATCAAAATGTGATTTGTTGTAACTCCCATCAGTTCCACTTGGGGAAGATGTTTATGCAAAAAAGAATTTTGAAATACATGTCTAGAATTAGGTTTGAAGATTTTTGTAAAATTCATTTGACTAGCCCTCCGTGGGTTTGGTTGAGCTTTTAGAGATGCTGCAATTGCCTGTGTTCTATCACGGTTAGAGACCTAAAAGCTGTTTTAGCACCTCACCTAAGCAAACTCATTGAGTTTGTAAACCAGATTGTCAGTTCACTGGCTTACAGTTGGGATAATACTTCTATGGTGACTGTGATGTTCATGTTATCGATCCACATATTCTATCTTCTGCTAGAGTGTACTTTCCTAATGAACTGAAAAACCTCTTCCCTCAGCCATTTATTTCCGTCTGAATGTTACTGGATTGATACAGAGTATAGTCTCCTTATATAGCTCACCTTATTCCTCCTCATCCCCAGATTCTAATTTTAATACCTAGTGTTTCTCCTTTGTCCTTTGCTTCATTTACCTTATACTTGTTTCTTAGAAATTTGATATATGCATTATAGTCCAAGCTAAGAGAATTAGGGAAAATTTGAATTTTCCTTTTCCTCAGGTACATACCTTAGAGTCCCATTCTTTAGTCTGTCCTCCCAAGCACACTGCTCTGATGCTCTCCTCTGTTCCCCCTCTTCTTCCTCTTCTTTCTATCTGTATCTCCATCTACAGTCAGTCGTGGACACTGATACCTACATAGACACACAAAGTGGTAGAGAGAGACAGACAGTAGAGCATACTGGTTAAGAGCACATGCTCTGGAATCAGACTTAACAGGGTTGAGATCTTACTTAGCTCTTATTTACTCCCAGCTCTGTGACTTTGAGCAAGTTGTCTAACCTCTGTCTCTCGGTTTCCTTAACTATAAAATACTGATAATAGTACATACCTCATAAGGTGGTTGTGAGAATTCAGTGAGATGAAATCTGGAACGTACTTAGAACAGAGCCCGCCAATAGATGTTAGCCATCATCTTCATCAGTGATCTTTGGGAAGCAGTTTCTCCCTTCATCTTCCCACTTTATTGTCTACTTGTGAATCATTTAAAGGCTAGTTTTTTGTTTTATTTAAATTCTGTAACAGGTAGTAAAGGATGGATCCCCTTGGCAGGCTACTGGTAGAAAGGTTTCAAAGCAGTTGTGTGTGTCCTATGGTCCTATCTGAAGGACAGCTGCCTACTGATGGCTTGACCCTTTTAAAATGCTAACTTTCAGCCTCTAAGAAGTCATCTCTCTTTTTTTTTTTTAAATAAATTTTATTTATTTATTTTTGGCTGCATTGGGTCTTCATTGCTGCGCACGGGCTTTTTCTAGTTGCGGTGAGCAGGGGGGCTACTCTTCATTGCAGTGAGAGGGCTTCTCACTGCAGTGGCTTCTCTTGTTGGAGAGCATGGGCTCTAGGCGTGTGGGCTTCAGTAGTTGTGGCTCGCGGGCTCGAGCGCAGGCTCAGTAATTGTGGCGTACAGGCTTAGTTGCTCCGCAGCATGTGGGATCTTCCCGGACCAGGGCTCAAACCCGTGTCCCCTGCACTGGTAGGTGGATTCTTAACCACTGCACCACCAGGGAAGCCCTAGAAGTCTTCCCTTTTATGCATACTTCTTTTGCTTCTATGAACTTTAGGTAGAAAACCTAGCATTTAAACTTTTTACTAGGAGATTCTCTTTTTTTGCTGTACGCGGGCCTCTCACTGTTGTGGCCTCTACCGTTGCGGAGCACAGGCTCCGGACGTGCAGGCTCAGCGGCCATGGCTCAAGGGCCCAGCCGCTCCGCGGCATGTGGGATCTTCCCAGACTGGGGCACGAACCTGTATCCCCTGCATTGGCAGGCGGACTCTCAACCACTGCGCCACCAGGGAAGCCCTCTCTTTTTAATATATGAGAATTCATTTCAAAATTCTTATTTTAGTAGTACACTGTTTCTTCCCTACTTGGCTCCTTCAGACAGATGTTCTCCTGGATCAGAACATTCAAATTCAGAGGATTGCATTTGTAATATACATAACTCCTTTCTTGTCAGTTGCCATCTGTGTGGATATAGCTTTGGTTGCCTGACAAACAGAGAGGAAAGTGTTTTCTATTACTTTTTCAAATTCCCAGTTAATTCTAGTGTGCAGCCAGTGTTGAGTAAAACTAGAGTTTACCCCGGTTGGATTTTAGTTTTAATCTTTCAGGCTTACCCTGAAAAAGTTACTTAAAGGTACCAATGAGATCAGAAAAATTAAGAATCTAGAATTATCCACTTGGGGACCTAGAAAGATGTTAGAAAACATCTAGTTGAATCCTCTGTTTTTATAGATAAGGAAACTAAGAACCCAGAAAAGATAAATACAAACCTCTGATCTGACTCAGGTATTAGTTTCTTTCCAGTATTCTGTTTGTTGCCTGTTCTCCTAATTTCTGAAACTCATTTTCTTGAAACCTTTGCAGAATGTGCTGGCCCCACACACTCTTCTGTTGCCCAGAAAAGCATGTATCTACTGCTTATTTATGATTTTAAGATGCAGCTGAATGCTGAGGCAACCTCTAGACTATGCTCTTTATTTGAGTGCACAGTTTTCTCCCTATTTTCCTCAGTTATTATTTATCTTGCATTTGGAACTGACAGTTTTAGCTTCTAGATAAGAACTATCTAGTAGAACTTTCTGTAGGCTTACAAATGGATTATGTATGTACTGTCCAATATGGCTGTTGGTAGCTACCAGCCACATGTGGATATTGAGCGCTTAAAATGTGGCCAGTGCGCTGAGCCTGCGCGTCCGGAGCCTGTGCTCCGCAACGGGAGAGGCCACTCCAATATGGCTGTTGGTAGCTACCAGCCACATGTGGATAAAAAAAAAAAAAAATGTGGCCAGTGAAACTTAGAAAGTGAATTAAAAATATTTTTGTGGTTAAGCATATAAACATAAAATTTGCCATTTTAACTTTTTTTTTATTGTGGTAAAATAAACATAACATGAAATTTACCATTTTAACCCTTTTAAAGTATACAGTCCAGTGGCACTAATTATATTCATAAAATTGTGCACCCACCACCACTATGTCCAAAACATTTTCATCACCCCAACAGAAATTGTACCCGTTAAACAAAAACTCCCCATTCTTCCCTCCCACAGCCTGTGGTTACCTCTCTTCTACTTTCTGTCTCTATGAATTTGCTTATTCTAAATATTTAATATTAAGTGGAACCACACAATATTTGTCCTTTTTTGTCTGAATTATTTCACTTAGCATGTTTTCTAGGTTCATCTATATTGTAGCATGGATCATAACTTCATTCCTTTTTATGGCTGAATACTATTCCATTGTAGAGCTATACCATATTTTGTTTATCCATTCATCTTTTCATAGACACTTGGGTTGTTTCCACCTTTTGGCTATTTTGAATAGTGCTTCAGTGAACACTGACATACAAGTATCTCTTTGAGTCCTTGCTTTCACTTCTGTTGGATATATATCTAGGAGTGGAATTGTTGAGTCATGTGGTAATTCTGTATTTAACTTTTTGAGGAGCAGTCATTGTTTCCCAAGCAGTTTCACCATTTTACATGCCCACCAGTGATGTATGAGCAATTTCTCCACATCTTCACCAACATTTCTTCCTTCCTTTCTCCTTCCCTTCCTCCTATCCTTCTTCTTTTTTAAATTATAGCCATCCTAGTGGGTATGAAGTGGTATCTTTTTGTGGTTTTGATTTGCATTTCGTTAATGACTAATAATGTTGAGTATCTCCCTGTGTTTACTGGCCGTTTGTATGTCTTCTTTGTAGAAATATCTGTTTGAGACCTTTACCCATCTTTTAATTGGGTTGTCTTTTTGTTGTTGAGTTTTAGGAGTTCTTTATATATTTTGGATATTGAGCCTTCACCAGATATATGATTTGCAGATATTTTCTCCCATCTGTGGGCTGTCTATTCACTTTTTTGATAATGTCCTTTGATTTACAAAAGTTTTAATTTTGATGAAGTTCCAATTTATCTATTTTTTTTCTTTTGTTGTTCATGCTTTTAGTGTCATTTCTAAGAATGTATTACCAAATTCAAGATTATGAAGATTTACTGTATTTTCTACTAAGGGTTTTATGGGTGTACCTCTTATACTTAGGTCTTTGATCCATTTTGAGTTAATTTTTGTATATGATGTGAGGTAGGGGTCCAACTTTATACTTTTGCATGTGGAAATTCAGTTGTCCTAGTACCATTTATTGAAGAGACTATCCTCTCCCACTGAATGGGTTTGGCACTTCTGTCAAAGATCAGTTCTATTCCATTGGTCTATATGTCTATCCTTATAGCAGTACCACACTGTTTTGATTACTCTAGCTTTATAGTAAGTTTTGAAATCAAGAAGTGTTAAGTCCTTCAACTTTGCTCTCATTTTCAAGATTTTTTTTTTCTCTTTGGGCTCCCTTATAATTCCATATGAAATTGAGGATTGGCTTTTCCATTTCTGCAAAGAAGGCTGTTGAAGTTTTGCTCACGACTGTGTTGTATTTTTAGATCACTTTGGGTAATATTGACATCTTAACAATATTAAGTCTTCCTATTCATGAATATGAGATGTCGTTCCACTTATTTAGGTCTCCTTTCATTTCTTTCAGCAATGTTTTATAATTTTCAGTGGACAAGTTTTTCACTTTCTTGGTTAAAGTTATTCTTAGGTATTTTCCTAGCATCTTTAAGATGCTATTTTAAATAGAATTACTTTCTGAATTTCCTTTTTGGTTTGTTCGTTGTTGGTGTGTAGAAACACGACTGATTTTTGTTTGTTGATCTTGTAGCCTGCAACTTTGCATAGCTGAAAGCTGAGAGCTCTAGTAGCTTTCTTGTGGATTCTTTGGTATTTTCTATATGTAGGATCATGGCATCTGCAAATAGAGATAGTTTTACTTCGTCCTTTCCAATTTAGATGCTTTTTTTTTTCTCATTTCTAATTGCTCTGACTAGAACTTCCAGTATAATGTTGAGTAGCAGTGGTGAAAGTGGGCAGCTTTCTCTTGCTCTTATCTTTAAGCCTTGAGTATAATTTAGCTCTGCATTTTTCATAAATACTCTTTATCGTGGCAGGGAGTTCTCTTCTGAATAGTTTTATAGTTTCATAAAACTCATAGTTTTATGAGTGTATTTATCTGAATTTTAAATTTTCTTTAGATTACATTTAAATTTAATCACGTGATTATTGGTATTGTATTGGACTATGCAGTTTTAGATCTTGACAAATCATCTTCCTATAATACCTTTTTCTCATTTTTTTTTGCAATTAGTCTTCTTGAGAGAATCTTTTGTTACTAGTTGTTAATAATCCCTGGAGTACCCCTAAAGATATAAGATATACTAATTTTTGTATTAAAGCTAATTATGTTTTTAGGTTAGAAATTATTCTCATTTGTGACTTTGCAAAACCCTTCCAACTAGCTCAAAAATAGTACTTTTTTTTTTTTTTTTTTTTAAGAATGGAGCCCTTCCTCATAAGTCTAGTTGACTGGGTATATATATATCAAGTGGACACACCTGAGAGAACTGTATATTAGAAGAGAGTGGGGACACAGAATGTGTCTTCAGGTATGGTGCTAACTTATTTCAAAAACCATTACTTACTCAAAAACCATGGCCTACTCTGAAAAGAGTAAGCCAATTAGAAAATATAACTACTAATGCTTGACAGTCTGCAACCTAAGGAAGAGAGACAATGAGTTTCCTAGCCCTGTTGCACGTCAAATACTGTTTTCTTCCAGACAGCTCAGGCTTGGCTTACTATTGTTTTTCTTTTCTAGGTAATCAAATGAATTTCATTCACGTGTAAAACTTTTCTTTCCTTCTTTCATTTTAATCGAAATGGTAACTAGACATTAACTAGACATTATCATTAACTTCGACATTAACTAGAAGATAATGAGGCTCCTGCCATCAGCTTGCTGCCCTACTTTATATGAATTTTATTAGTGTTTACTGGCTCCTTAATTCTGCTTTATTTCTTCTTTTGATTTTTTTCAAACATTTTATGAACCACTTCAGACATACAAAAAGACAAGGAATAATAAATGAACACCTATGTTTATATGACCCAGATTATGAGATAAAACATTGCCAGTAGAGTCAAAAGTTCTGGTATACCCCTTCCTGTCACATCTACCCCTTTCTTTCAGACATTGGTTTCAAACAGTCTCTCATTTTAAAAAAAACAGTTGTACTTCAGACACTAAAAGCAAGTGTCCTAATAAATGTTGAAGAAGAAAAATATTTTATTAGGTTATTTGCCTTTTCTTTTCTAACTTAAGAAAATATTTCCCCATTTGAAAAGGCTAGAACTCTCAGGCTTGTCCACAAATCTAAAGTACCTTAAAAATTTTTCCTTGTATGACAGTGAAAATGCCTATTTTGATGACCAAGAAGAGAAGGAAGTAAGCTAAGTCCCATTCTAGTCCACCTGTCTGTCACCAGGGAATTTCCACAGGTCTTTGCTCCAGCTTTGCCTCATATGGATTTATTTTTTTTTTTGAAAACTGCAGCTCATAAGCAGCAGTAGTCGCATGTAGGTTCTGCAAATGGTCCTCTTATTCATCTTCAACTCTCCAGCCTGCAGAGGTTTCCTAGGAGTTGCCTAGGACATTTAGAAGTGAATAGAATATCCCTCTTTTACTTTCCCTCTAAATACCCCATTACCCTTAAGTTTTTTTCCTTGCCTTTTCATTCTGGCCACCTTTTACTTTTGTACTTTTGTTACAGAGGACCTAGTCTAAAGAGTAACCTTAAGCCTAAGTTGTTTTAGGAAAAATCAGGAGATTTATGATTTAAATTTTGACATTGTGATTATTACAATTAAAACACATTTTTGACTAACAGTAAAAATATCTGCTATCTAGGGAAAAATGGGTTAAACCTGTTAAGAAGGATGGCTTGCTGTGGAAATAATTGTCATAATGTGGTATATTTTGCTTTGCTCTGCTTATATAGCTACTTGAAGCTCCTTCTGGCCTTAACTGCCTGGACAAATTGTAGTGGCCTTACAGTAGCTGGTATTATTGGAAGACTGACCTGTATTTCAATGGATTTGCCAGCTCTTGGAGAACCTATGGTGATTTCCTATGAGGTTTGCATGCTTTGACTTCCTTCATGCAAGTGCTTTTAGCTACTAAGTAGATTTTTATTTTGCATTGTGTGTTTACTAATCTCCTAAGTATTGGCTGTCATGCTGTACCAGCTCTTTGTCCATACCCCTTACACACTCATCACACTGTATTTGTATACTCTTTATGGTGTAAACACTTCCGATGGGGCGTTTGCATATGAAATGAAGCAACTTTTCTTGACTTTTTTTTTGTATATAGACTTTCCATTAGAGTATGGTCATTCTAGATTTCTCAGGGCAAGACAGAGGGGTGGAGCTGAGTTGGAAAGCATATTACAGGAAGTCTTTTCAAGTTAATATTTATTGAGCTACTCAGTGGAAAGTGCTGGAGGTAAGATGGTACCTGTCTTCCAAACCAGAATGATCATACTCAGCAGAGAGTGAGTTATAGGAGTCACTTGAACAAATGTCTGCTCTCTGCTTATAAAACAAGGTGTAGTGATAAGAATACTATAATAGATGTATAAATAAGTTACTGAGAAGAAGCAGAAATTAATTCAAACTCAGGATATCCAGGAAGACTTCATGGCAGAGTTCTTGTTTGAGCAGGACTTTGAAGAGTAAATAGGGAAAGAAAAGGTTTGGTAGGAGGGGAGGATGGAGGGTATTCCTGTTTATGGCTTGGAGAAATAAGAAGCTGGAAGCTTAAAAGTGCCTGGAGGGCTTCTCTGGTGGCGCAGTGGTTGGGAGTCCGCCTGCCGATGCAGGGGACAAGGGTTCGTGCCCCGGTCCGGGAAGATCCCACATGCCGCGGAGCGGCTGGGCCCGTGAGCCATGGCTGCTGAGCCTGTGCGTCCGGAGCCTGTGCCCCGCAACGGAAAAGGCCACAACAGTGAGAGGCCCACGTACCACAAAAAAAAAAAAAAAAAGTGCCTGGAATATTTGGTGTGAGTTGAAGCACTGAGTGCATTAAGGAATAATAGTTTGAGGGAGAGTCAGAAAAGAGTCTTGATGCCAAATCAGGGAAGGCCATGAATTTGAGGCTGAGGAATTGGGGCTTTATTCTTCAGGCCTGAGGTTGTTTCATACTGGCTGAGGCAGGAGAACGACATGGGGTCCCCCAAGTCATTGTTGTCATAACCACTGTGACCAGTGGAAGTGGCATACTTTTCAGGTATGTTGGGGTGAAGTTACGACACTTGAGAAACTGCCCAGAGTCTTCCTCAGAGGGAGTGTAAAACTTGATTCTCATTTTCAGTAGTCAGAAGTCTTTTATATAAGAGTGCCAATCTCACTAGTATTATTTCTAGAGATCAGTTTTGATGCATTTTTTTGTAAAACTACCTGTTTGAGAATTCAGGTAGTCCAGCTTTTTTTCTCATATGTGATATACTTTATCTTGTGCGATAGCTACCCCTTTAAATTCATTCCTTAAGAATGTGAGGGAACTAAATTTTTGTAAACTGAATCATTTCAAATGAGCAAAGAGGATCCTATACTAAATTCTGTTGTAATACAGTTAATTTGATTATTTTAGAGCAAGATGGTATCTGTCCCCGCTGCCTGCTCCATCCCCATTTATGTATGCTTTAAAATTGTTTTCTTGACAACACCTTGAATTAAGAAATCAGTATTGAAATTTTAGCCTCCAGAACACATTGATTTTTGCCATTTGCAGAGGACAAAATTTTCTACTATTTTTTAAATTTTTATTTTATATTGGAGTATAGTTGATTTACAGTGTTATTCTCTACTATTCTTAATTCAGAAGTAACTTCTGTGAGGGGACTTGCTTTTAATTTATTTTGTATAGAACATAAATTGTTTGAGTCTACGATGGGGTTCTGCAAACCTTTTCTTAAAGGGCCACATAGTAAATATTTTAGGCTTTGGGAACCATACGGTTTCTGTTGTAACCACTCAATTCTGCTGTGTAAGTTGAAAGCAGCCATAGACAATACATAAACAATGAGCATGGCTGTGTTCCAATACAACTTTATTTTCAAAACAGGCAGCAGATTGGGGTTTGCTGACTCCTGTCTAGAATTTTGTTGTGTTTAAGCCAATTTCATATCTGGAGAAAAAAAGAGAATGGGGCAGGATATTATTGCATAACCAATTCCTGTAACTCAGGCAACTATGGCTTGCAGAGGCCATTATTTTTAAGTAACACTGTACTGCCTTCATATGTATAATCATAAACAGAAATAGTTTCTTGCATTCTCTCTCCTCTCCATCCTGCTGTACCTTCTTAAATATTTTGAGTGCCCACCATGTAGCAGATGTTAGGCTAAGCACTGGGGATAAGTGGTGAACAGGCAGAGCAGCCCCTCTCCTCATAGATCAGTAGAGGTGACAGACAATAAGCAAACTAAGCAATTATAGATTGTGACGAGCACTGTGACGTTGTCAAGCACTGTGCTGGGATGGAGAATAACAGGGAGGGCAGTGCTTCTTCCATAGAGTGTTGGGGGAAGCCTCTCTGAGGAGGTGAAGTTCAAGCTGACACCTGAAGTTGAGAAGGATCTAATCATGAAAAAAACATGACAGGGGTTTTTTTGACAGGAATCAGAAGATAGTCATCCTCTCCTCCTTTTCCCTCTGAATGTCAATATAGACATGGATAAACTATTCACATTTTCATAGAGAATATTGAAAGCTATTTTATAAGATTTTTTTTTCTCTCCTTTTAGCTTTTTAGGCAAGGCTAAAAGCCGTAAGAACAAATGGAAAGTCTCTGTCTTCTGGTCAATACATGTACATACATAGTGAATATGCATAGAAGAGTTGGCTGCCACAATAAAGGTCTGGGCATTGTGGCCTATTATTTAGAGCTCTGGGGATGCGTGAGGTTTGTTAATGCATTTATAAAGTTGAAGCCTCATATGCTCTATGTTATTAGGGCGCTCCAGAAGGCTGTGCAGATGCAGTGAGGTGGTGGGGCCCTCTGCTGTCTGACTATCACTCACAGTTCTCTGCTTACCATAGTCAGTGTGGACAGAGAGGTTTTCTGGAGGACATCTCAAGTGGTTAGGCCCCGGGAGGTTCCCAGGCCCCTGTCGTATTACAGGCTCCTTAGATCAAGCCTTAGGGGAATATTCACAGGTAGGCTTGTACATCCCTAGCTCCTATGCTCTCTGCTTCTTTCTTCTCTGTGGCCTTCTGCTGACAGGTGCTCTTTGCTTGACTGGCTACTGGTGCTTTGGTGGAAGGTAAGGAGGTAGGTGTGGGCTGAGCATATGGACTGAGTGGTGCTTTAGGATGTGTTTTCACATGCTGTCTTTGGCATCTAAGTACCCAGCTATAGTCGCTTCACTTTACTGATAGGGGATGTTGACAGAAGCATAAAATGAATATAAGTTGGATATGTGTGTGGTCGCATTTTGAATCTTTGTACAGGAGGGGCATGTTCTACTTGAAGTGACCATCCTGCAGAAGGCTTGACCTAGATGAATTCACCATTTTGACTTGGTTTGGGGTTTTAAATTTTTGTTATTGGGGTATTTTGTTTGTTTTGTTTTGTTTGTTGTTTGTTTTTCATTTTTATTTTGTCCCAACATTTTCCTTTATAGTCCACCATTAGATATTGATCAGTTGAAGCTCATTTTAAGACTCGTTGGAACCCCAGGGGCTGAGCTTTTGAAGAAAATCTCCTCAGAGTCTGTGAGTTGTTGCTTTGATTGTAATAATCTGCCCTGTTGGGAGCCTCTGCCACTTTCCTTATGTCAGTCTGTACTTTGACCCGGGTATGTTTGTAAGCAGATATGCCCTTTGTGTGCCGACTTCCGAGATGAAGGGTGTGTGTGTGTGTGTGTGTGTGTGTGTGTGTGTGTGTGTGTGTGTACCTGCCTGCTCACATGCATGAGTGTGTTTTGTTTTCTCTCTATCTGGGTATGTAATACTAGAGCATAGGAGCTTGTATTGGGCAGTAGTATGCCAGTAAATGAGATTTGAGATTCTAATTCATTCCAAGAGATTAATGGAAAATTTGTGTCTCCATTCTCCAGCCCTGACTTCATCTTTCTCAAAGTGTTACATATACTCAAGGGCTCCTTTCACTTTTTGGTTAGTGTTTATCCTCAGAGCATGAGCCTCACCATGTATTAGTCTAGCTTTATCACTAAAAGAATGAAATGTTCATTGTCTGCACTATCTTGCCCTTTTCCAGAAGTTACTTTCTTTTTATTATTTTAGAATAGACAATTCGCACATCTTGTGTAAGGTGTCTGTTCCCCACAGGGGTCCCTCTCTACCCAGTCTCCAGACCATCAGAGGTAACAGCCCTACTCCTGACACCTCAGATACACAGGAGTAGGGTTGTAAATCCTTCTCCCACAGCCTGCCTTTGTAATTACAAGTTTGAGTAACCTGAGAAAATGCTTTGGAGCTAATGCCTTCCTGCTTCTAAGCAGGCATTTAGAGAGAAGCCATGGGAATGTGACTCTGGCTTACTTTGGCTCTCATTTCCTGCTGTTGGTCATTTTCTTGGGCCAGAGGCCTGAGAGAAATCATGAAAGCCCAGTCTTTCTCCCCTTTCCCTTCTGTCTGCTGCCAGGCAGTTGGATAAAAGGGAAAAAGAGCTGTGGAGCCAAGTTCCAGTTGTGCGTTTCTGGATTCTCCTCCCAGCGTTTCTGACTGAAGGGGTCCCTTTGCCCAATTGGAAAGACTGCTGGGTAGCCAGAGGCAGGCTTTTAATTTGTTTCATTTAAGATGAGGAAGCAAAAGCACAGAAAGACTGTGACTTGCCCAAGTCATGCACTGAGTCACTTGGCAGAGCTGAGCATACATCCCAGATGTTCTGATAATGTGTTCTAAACTTTAATCTCACGATTGCACAGTGTTTTGAAAGTCATTGTCAGAGTTATCAACCACAGTGTCAGCCTGAAGGGGTGTTTTCTTTTGCTTTATGAAATGCAGAAAGCTGGGTTGGAGTGAATCAAAGAAGATATGGGATGATGTTTAGAAGGATGGTGCTTTTTTTGTCTTAAATGCATTTGCTTAGAAAGATTGGCTAATAGAGGGGACATGGGGCAAGGGAGTGGGGTTGGGGAGGAACTCTGTTTATTAATGAATAGTGCTCATGAGACTGAGATAGCAAATGCATTCCCTGTCTGGGGGTGGCCCCTAGCAGCTCTTTCTCAGTCTTCTCGCCCACCCTCAGCCATCTGCCCTATAGGTATGTGCTGTTAGTCACAAAAATTTCTAAAAGAAAAAGTGTGGGTAAAATGATCGTGTTTACCTGTCATTAATCCATCTTTTTTTTTTTTAAAGAAAGAAACAACACTAAGTGCCTGACCTAATAATGAAATGTCTTTATCTTATGTGATATAGGGCACATCATACATTTCAAAAGCTCTAGTATAGAGTTGGACATAATAAAATTGAGTATCAGAATACAGAACTTAAGTAATATTGTATTGAGTATAGAAATAAGAAAATGGTGGTTTTTTTCTCCTGCATAGTTATGGCTAGTGCATAAAAGTAATTTAAACATTGAAAAGGGTAGACAAGATTAATTTGATGTTAGTAATACTGCTCAAGTACTAGTTTATCTTAGAAGCACATGATTTGTGGAACACATGATGCATAAATAACAAAGCCAGGTGAGTAAAATGGTTTAAAGCTTTTCAAAGTGAAAAGAAAAATTCATTAGTGGAGGAATGTAGTAAACAGAGAAAGCCAATGGCTATTTTCGTTACTCCTGAATAGTAGTGAAGAAGTGATGCCATTATTTATTGATTGATGGAATTCAGTCAATAAATAATAGGACATTCTGAGTTAGAGAGTGCAGTAATAGATGGGCTGACTGAGAACAAGTTAGCATGTGCCATGAGAAAGCTGATAAATGGGTCACGATGGATGTAAGGAGAGAGAATTTTTTTTGTTGGTGACCCAATACCTATAGTAATCAGTGAAAGGACAAAAAAAAATCATATTAAGAAAGCAAAAGCCCTTTCACTGACTCACTCTCACATTTTTCTCTGGAAGTATTTTCTTCCTAACTTCCCGACAAAAAGGGGATATAATAACCTATTTGACTAAAGGAGACAAAAACAACAAAAACAGAAAATGTGCAGGCCAAGTTATTGTTCACAAGAAAGAAGAGAAAGGTGACAGGATTTTAACATTTAAAACCCAGCTGGTATTCCTATTGCTGGTTTACTTGTTGACCCCCTTTTGTTCTTTCTCTTGGCATGCAAAGTAGTTTGTTATGTAATTTATTTAGAGGTAAATCTAAACTTTATTGAGAATGTTAAAAGAACTTCATACCACCTTTTGAATTTGCTGGCTTCTGTCTTTGGGCCAGGGAGCATGAACAGCAGGGTGGAGCTCATGGACCCAGCTCTTTCCTAATAGCCAGCCTTGAACATGTGTTTGTAGTAATCTGACCACTAGGGAATCTGAGTTCAGAGGATGAGCTAAAGTGGAAAAATCATTGAGGGAAGCCACAAAGAAGTGAAATTACTTGATTCAGATACTTACTGAAAATGATGCTACAACAGAAGGAGAGAATTAATAGATAACAGCAAAGGGAATATGAAAAGGCTTTTATTCAATTGTGTTGAGGATTTTAAAAATCCCATCACTCCACTTTAATAAGCAAAAACTAACAATTCTTGTAGTGTTTGTGTTAAAATTGATGGGGCAGCTAAATGAGAGAAGTTTAGAGCACAACTTACCTGCGTGCGCATACATTTGGAAGGCCTCATAGTTCTGCCTTTGTCAGATACTTGCAGAGTGTTTTGCCAACTTCCTCCAGGATGTTTGTTAAGCAAAAGTCAGTCTGTTCACCTGTTGAAGAGACTTGTGGGAGACATCATTGTGGCATGCTGTAATACTGTCAGCAGCTTGTGACTTCTGTTTTGTCTCTGCCATTAGCTTCTAACTTTCCCCCCATCTCCCTGTCACTTACCATTGTGTGTTTGTGGCATGTATTTTAAATGTATCACTAACTACTGTCTTTGAAACTTGGCACTGCTTATCAACCCACATACCACCTTGGTCTTACCTTAGGAGGGGTGGTATTTTGGAGAATCACCTGAACCTGTGCCACAGAAATGTAACCTCTACCTTAAATGGATATATTGGACATTTTATCATATCCAAAGTTGAGTCAAAATTTTCTGAATCCTCTCCATTTACCCCACAAGCAAACACGTTTTGGCCATCGGTACTTGAAAACAGTTCTCTGGCTGGCATCCTGGATCCAAGGGGCAGTCTCTTTCCAGGGAGCCTAAATATTTAATGTTAAAGATGATGCTAAAACCAAAAGAAAGTTTTTCTTCTCCACACGGCCGGTCACTGGCCACATGCCTACTAACTCTCATGCCATTCACAGAAGCATGATTTCACATGCAGCCTTGGGCTCTGGCCTGGGGTGGGTGGGATGGGTGGAAGTAGGCTATTTGTTTGTTTGGGGGTGGCTTTTTGGCCTTTTTTAAAACTTGAGTTGAAAGTTATTTTTTGCATTGTATGCTTAACAATGCCCTTGACTAGGCATCTAAGATATTAACCAGCTTCAGCAGATTATGCGTCTGACGGGGACTCCCCCTGCTTATCTCATTAACAGGATGCCAAGCCATGAGGTGAGAACAAATAGACTGTGCAGGGATATCTAATTCAGAGGGCCACATTCTCATTTTATTGCCACTGTATCACCAACACAGTTTTCAGTGTCACTGAATGCTTGCATGTGCCTTGAGGGCTACTAAGGCAAAGACTGCCTATGTGCTATTACGGAATGTTGACATTTGGGATAAAACGTCACCCAATCCTGTGAACTGAGAATATAATTTACAGGCTTGTACTTAGAAAATCATGTTACTTTTATATTTGAGTTTTATGAATTTAGCGCTCAAGAGGAAGTTCGTGTTTTCCTAGGATTCTGTGCCTGCAGTCAGGGTATGCTACCATCTAATGATTTTCAGCTGGAGGTGTATTAACTGAAGGCCATTAACATCCTTTCCTATTCATCCATTTTCTTAATGACCAAAAGAAGAGTCTTCATTTAAAAAGAAAAAACAAACAAACCTATAAAATGTCTAATGCTAGTAAGTACTATATTTAAAAGAAGATATGCAAATAATATAAAATAAATTTGAACACTTAGATAGGGTTAGGTGCCTTTTTTACCAATGCTTAACTACTTAATCTAACTCTGGTTTCATCATCAGAGATGATTGGGGCACTTCTTTCTAAGGTGCCCTTAATCTTTTTGGGAATCAGGTTGGCAACACAGCTTTATTCAGGTAGTCTTTTTATTTATCTTATTATAGGGAAGATTGTTCTCTGCATGAGACAGGTCTCTTAACTCTGTTTTCCCTTCATTCTTTTATCTACATGCTCAAGTAGGAAGGGATAACAGGCATGTTGATAATTCAATTCCTAGAGCTTTCTTTTCAAATCAGAAAGATTCTCAGCTGCTTTTCAAAGTGGGCCTCTCCTGCTTGCTCTGCATACAATGACTAAGAATGTGAAGTTATTAAGAGGTACAAACTACTATGTATAAAATAAGCTACAAGGATAGGTTATACAGCACAGGAAATACAGCCAATATTTTATAAATAACTCTAAATGGAATATAATCTATAAAAATTTGAATCACTGTTATATACCTGAAACTAATATAATATTGTATTATATGTATTAATATTATAGATATAATTTATATATATATATAAATTTTAAAAAGGTGAAGTTGCCCTAGCAGCTAGAACTTTTTCTAACCTTGTATATGTGTGTATATATGTACATACATAACTATACATGCATACCTTTAAAGAAGTTTTACCTCAGCTACTCAGATGGACTGATAGTGGGATTTATTCTTTGAAACAGGGAAGGTCATAAACTTACTTTAATACCTAATATCTGAAGCACACATTTATGAGTTACATTTGTGTTTATATGATTATTCTCAAGACCAGTGTTTGGTTTTGCCTTGATTAGAGCTGTCAGTCCTTGAAAGTATTTAGCACCTTAAGTTCCTTAGAATGAAGTCCAGAAATTGTCAGGCTTTCCTTTCTAAAGGCAACAGTGATAGCAGCTAATGTTTATTTGAGCTCTCCCTCTGAACCAAGTACCGCACTAAGGAGGTACTGCTTTGTTATCGCTAGTCCTCACTCCAGCCCTGTGAGGTAGGCACTGTTATTAACCCTGTTTTATAGATGAAGAACTCAACACTTAAAGAGAATAAGTAATTTACCCAAAGTGGTAAAGTCAAGATTCAAACTCAGGCCTGTCCCACCCCAAGGATCAAACTTATAAAACCTATATTGGTATATAAATTTTGTGTGTGTCAAAATTTTAGTTGGAAGCTCTCATGAGTTTTATCTTGCTTGAGTATCACAATAACCATATGGTATAGGCAAGCCAAATACTAATATCTAATAGTAATACTAATATTTTACAGATGAGGTAATTGATATGCTAGTTAAGACTTGCCCAAGAAGATGTATCTTACAGGTGGTAGGGGAAGGGTTTCTGCCTAGGCTGTGTAACTTATCCAGTATTCTTTATTACTCTTATTAAATTGGTTTAGTATTTTTAAAATGTGTTTGAACCTCTTAGAATTATATATATAACGCTTACGCTTACTTTCTTGTCACCATGAATATTTTGTTAGCAAGGCTTAATACTGATATCCTTTTCATATACTAAGAGTACCTGCTGAGATCAGCACCATCAAAAGACAGTTGATCCTAGACTTTCTTTGGAAATACCAATCCCTGCAGCTTTTTTAGGAAGGCAGTCTCAGAAAGGTCTACTTCTTAGGTATCTTTTTAAACTTCTGATCCTGTGACCCAGAATGCTAATGAAAGGGAACTTAATTGGTTCACATTTTTGTTCGCTTGAAATTTAACTGTGAGAGATAGCAGGAGTAAATAAAGGTGCTGATGGTAAATAAGGAGGTTAGGATGGCAGTAAGAGAGAAGTATTTAAAGAATGTCAGTGACATTCATAAACATTGAAGCTAGCAGACCCTGTCAGTTAACACTCGTTCTTTGACACGACCCAGACTCTTTGAGAGCAGCAATACTGAACAAAGCCATTTTGAAAACCCTCTGTTTTACAGGCAAGAAACTACATTCAGTCTTTGACCCAGATGCCAAAGATGAACTTTGCAAATGTATTTATTGGTGCCAATCCCTTGGGTAAGTTGACCATATCCTCATCTAATGGATTCAATATCAATATATTCAATATTGGTTATGACATAAGTTAGGGATTTGAAGAAGAGTTTTTCCTTTTGACTAAATATCGTACCATTAATTAAATCTTGGAAGGAGGTAAATAATGCCATTTATTATCCGTGTTTGTATTGTCAGGTTTTTTTGTTTTTCAGTCTCATGACATGCTTATATATTTATATGATCACAGAATTTGATGGGGGAAATAGGCTGGGACAGTGAAGAAAGGAGAGAAAGTAATGGGAACGCTAGGAGAACAGGTTGAGGGATACAGGAAGAAAGAGGAACAGAGAAAAGCCTGTGAGTCGTTCACCACTGCTGTTGGGGTTTTTTAAATAAATTTATTTATGTATTTATTTATTTAATTTATTTTGGCTGCGTTGGGTCTTCGTTGCTGCACGCGGGCTTTCTCTAGTTGCAGCGAGCAGGGGCTGCTCTTCGTTGCAGAGTGCAGGCTTCTCATTGCGGTGGCCTCTCTTGTTGTGGAGCATGAGTTCTAGGCCCGCGGGCTTCAGTAGTTGCGGCATGCAGCCTCAGTAGTTGTGGCGCATGGGCTCAGTAGTTGTGGTGCACGGGCTTAGTTGCTCCGCGGCATGTGGGATCTTCCCGGACCAGGGCTCGAACCCATGTCCCCTGCGTTAGCAGGCGGATTCTTAACCACTGCGCCACCAGGGAAGCCCACTGCTGTTGTCTTGCGGTGTCCCTCACTGAGGGAGAAAACAACCGAAGCACAGATGGTGGTTAGTAGACCCACCCAGGCGCTCCCTGCAGTGTGCCCTGCTCTACCTACAGGTCCCATCATCCTCAGCTACTTTTCCCTCCCTCTCTTCTTCTTTTGCCCTTAGAGACTTAACCATTCTCTCTTGGCGAAGCTAATTTGCCACCCCAGACTTTAAGGAATGGCTCCATATTCCTTCCTGCCACCATCACTTCCAGGATCTTTGACAAAGGGACGTACCAGTGGCAGCTGCAGGATGTGTACTGCCTTGGCTAAAAAAAAAAGAGTTGCTTTGTTCCTTAATACCGGGGGCTGATGTGTACTTTTTTTGGTCCCCAAAAGTGTTATTGCCTGAGGCTCTAATTCCCTGACTCTAGGAGAAGACAGGGCACAGTGCTATTTAATGACAGACACAGAAAACTCAGACCAGGACCTCCCTATGACAGGAGGGGAGCAATGCTGTGATAATAGTACAATCAATCTTCTTACTTTTCTGAAGATTGTATCTTAGTAGTATGTTTTTTGGTTGTTGTTGTTGTTTTTAATTTTTATTTATTTATTTATTTTTGGCTGTGTTGGGTCTTCATTGCTGCATGCGTGCTTTCTCTAGTTGCGGCGAGTGGGGGCTACTTTTTGTCGTGGTGCATGGGCTTCTCATTGTGGTGGCTTCTCTTGTTGCAGAGCACGGGCTTGCGGCGAGTGGGGGCTACTTTTTGTCGTGGAGCATGGGCTTCTCATTGTGGTGGCTTCTCTTGTTGCAGAGCACGGGCTCTAGGTGCGCAGGCTTCAGTAGTTGCAGCTCGCGGGCTCTAGAGCACAGGCTCAGTAGTTGTGGCGCATGGGCTTAGTTGTTCCGCGGCATGTGGGATCTTCCTGGGCCAGGGCTCGAACCCGTGTCCCCTGCATTGGCAGGCGGATTCTTCTTAACCACTGCGCCACCAGGGAAGTCCCTTAGTAGTATGTTTTTAAATCTCAGTTTTGGTCATCCCTCTGCTTAAGGGTCCCAGCAGCCGGGCTTCAGGTTTAGTTTTAGCCTTCTGAGAGCTGACGCCCATGACAGCCTCTTTAGGAGTTGGAGTGAAGGCTAAGTGGCTTTACTTTTTTAAGTACTTCATCCACAGTGATTGTTTGAGAGCAGTTTAGTGTTACTGTGATAATTCTTACAATAGCAGAGATGCTCACACTCTTTGAAGTGTTAGGCAGCTATAGATGTGTCCATGTTGGCCTTGGAGACGGAGAGTATGTCAGATCTCAGCTGGATCACTCTCACATCTAAGAATAAATCCACAAACTCATCAGGGGTAAACAGAACTCTGCCGGGGTTGGCTTGGGTTTGCATCTGCCCTGGTATGCTGATTGGCTTTGTATGATTTGTTTATACTGTGTTATCTAGTTCAAGGGTCTGTGAGAAGCTCTCTTTGAGTCATAAGTACTGTAGGATGTTGGGAAATTATGTTGTATGCTGGTCGCTTCCCTGTCTGTCATTCTGTTAAGAGTTTTTTCATCATATCAGCTCACGTTTGAGACATGGCAATGCTTACTGTTTGACTTCCTGATGGCTGACTCAAAGAGATTTGTTAATTCATTTTTCCGAGGAAGGGGGAATATGTGTGTGTCCCAGCAGCTTATTTGGGTCACATCTATCCTGATAGGTGTCCCCCTTCTCTGGAATCATATGACATTTAAGCATTCAAAAGAACTGGATACCACTTAGTACTGCAGGCTGCTAGTGAGTTGAAGGAGGCTTTGAGCCATGTGCTGCTCAGCACTGCAGTTCTCAAAATTTAAACAGACCTATCAGTCCACTGCCCAGTGATGTCATATAAAGAGTCTCTTCTTGGGCTTCCCTGGTGGCGCAGTGGTTGCGCGTCCGTCTGCCGATGCAGGGGAACCGGGTTCGCGCCCCGGTCCGGGAGGATCCCACATGCCGCGGAGCGGCTGGGCCCGTGAGCCGTGGCCGCTGAGCCTGTGCGTCCGGAGCCTGTGCTCCGCAACGGGAGAGGCCACAACAGAGGGAGGCCCGCGTACCACAAAAAAAAAAAAAAAAAAAAAAAAAGTCTCTTCTTGCAGGCAGAACATGGTGTTACTGTCCAGGAACTTGTGCCCAGCATACCAGCATATTAACCGAGAAGGAATATACCAACAGTGTAAATATTGACAGCTCTATTTTGTCCATTACTGACTTCATGTTTCACCATTATCCTCAAAACATGAAGTAAAACTTAAATTGCCCTTTGATGGAGTGTGTATATTTGTATCTGTCAAGATCTTCGAGGAATCTTTTTCTTAACCTTGATCTTATTTTTTATCAAGGTATTGGTTATAAGGACATGGTTCTTTTTACCCTGGGGGTGGCAAAGACTCATCATATGACCCAAACAACACCTGATAAGGTTATTCTTTCTAAGTAGAGAAGAACATATATCTAGGCAATGTTCCCAATGCTTTAAAGTGTAAACTTATGAACTTGACACATAAATATTCACTTTGTTCCTGTATTCCTCTGAAACCCACATTTCTCCTTTGGATTACTCTGGAATTGAGGCTGCAGGACAGGGGTCTTTTACATCCTCCAGCGTATGCAGCATGGATCTCTTCAGGAAACAGTCCTCCCCTTCACTACCCATCCCTGCCCCCTTCCACATTTAAGGAGACATCGATAATTTGCAAAGCCTCAAATGCCTTTGTTACACCAAAGTGATAACTGTCGAAATGTCACTATTTGTCCTCCCAAGTGCCACCATTCTGAAACTCAAAACATCCTCATTTGTAAGAATTAGAAAACAAACAAACAAACAAAAAACCCACTGTTTTGTGATCCCCTAATGAAATAGTTGCTGGGAAGGAAAAATCAATGGATGCTGAAAGCTGTTAAGTGAAAGAAACTGATATTTACCTGGTGTGTCCCACAGGGTACTTTCTTGGGGCAAAAAAGAAACATCTTAACCCAGTGATCAAATTCAGCATCATTATTAATGGGACAAATGGCTTTAATGTACCATTAAGTACATAGCATCACCTATGAAATATTCTTTCCAAAAATATTTATAACCCAATTCTTACCAAATTTTCAGATCTAATAGGTTCAGGAAATACAAGCAATAGAGGAAAACAAGGGTGTAAGTACATGATAGCACAAGACAACTGGGGGTGGGTATTTTCAGGTCGAAGTTAGGAAAAAATAGGGGTTAGAAGTGGGGGGACTATTTCGAGACTAAGGAAACTCAATCTAATGCATTGCATGGCCCTTAATTGGATCCTGGTTTGAACAAACTAGGTATAAAAAACAACTTTAGGGTAATTGAAATTTTAACAGGTACTGGATTTTAGATGATATTTGGGAATTATATATTTGTCATATGTAATAACAGTTTTATGATTGTGTAGGAAGCTATCTGTATGCTGAAATATTTAGATGTAAAGTTTCACATCTGTAATTTTATTTTAAAATGGTTCAGCAAAAAATATAATGTATATATAGATAAAGAAATACAGAAGGGTTAATTGTTGGTGGTGGGCATATGACTATTCACTGTCCTATTATTTTGTATACTGAAATTGCTCATAATGATTTTATCCAAATACCACGTCTCATCCACACACCCATAAAAAATCCTCAATTTGTTCATTAGATCCATTAGATGAATATTCACTTGCCTTATGTTAGTAAATAAACAGAAGGGACAAAACAGTAAGAAACCGGCCCTACTTACCTCTTGTAGATTACTTTAGTTATGGGCTTTCATTCTGACATTTTGACCATAGTGGTAGCAGTTTGACACTGACATTCCACAAAAGCTTGTTCAAACACAATCTGTTTCTTTTTAAAATTCTTCTTTAGTAATATATTCTTCTCTAGTTTTTGGGGGGTTTTGTTTGTTTGTTTGTTTATTTATTTATTTATGGCTGCACTGGGTCTTCATTGCTGCGCGCGGGCTTTCTCTAGTTGCAGCGCGTGGGCTTCTCATTGCGGTGACTTCTCTTGTTGCGGAGAATGGGTTCTAGGCACGCAGGCTTCAGTAGTTGTGGCTCGAGGGCTCTAGAGCACAGGCTCAGTAGTTTTGGCACACGGGCTTAGTTGCTCCGTGGCATGTGGGATCTTCCTGGACCAGGGCTCGAACCCGTGTCCCCTGCAGTGGCAGGTGGATTCTTAACCACTGCGCCACCAGGGAAGTCCCAGTAATATATTCTTAAAAAATACAAAATCCACCCGCCATCCATACACGCATGCAAGCATGCACACCCATGTATATGTTTAAAGGAGGAAAGGAGTAATATATCCTAGATCAGATACTTTGGAGAATTCTTTGTTTGGGTATGAAGGGTCAAAACTTTGTGTTTGCTTAATAAGGCATAAATTTTTGGTAACGTGTTAAAAACTCTTCTTTTTTCCTTCCAATCTGTGGTACTCATAGCTGTCGACTTGCTGGAGAAGATGCTTGTATTGGACTCAGATAAGAGAATTACAGCAGCCCAAGCCCTTGCACATGCCTACTTTGCCCAGTACCATGATCCTGATGATGAACCGGTGGCTGATCCTTACGATCAGTCTTTTGAAAGCAGGGACCTCCTTATAGATGAATGGAAAAGTAAGTCATAGCAGGATGAACATCTAGCTTGAGAACTTAGATTTAAAAATCTATCCTAGGTGAACCACTATCCAAAAGCTGTGTGGGGGGGTGGTGGAATTTTTTCTGGTTATATCCAACTCGTTAAAACTTGTAATGAGGGTCTCTAATGCAGAATGAGTATGTTCCTCTGATGGAAACTGTCTGTTGTAGATGACGACACTGTGGACCTTTGAGATGCTTCTGTCTGGTCTGATTTTGTGCACAGCCCCTCACGTCTGCATAGAGCTTTGAGGTTCTCAGAATTTCTGCATTTATACCATCTCTCCGAGCTAAGTAGGGAATAGGGAATTTTTACAATTGATAGAATTGGGGCGAAGAGAGTTTATATCATATCTCTTACCTTAAACATAGTTAGGGATGCAGCCAGAAATGGAACCCAGGTCTCCCATGCCCAATCTCATATTCTCTCCGTAAAACACAAATTCAGAACTCGAGTTAAATCCCAAAAGCCAGGATTATCTGTTGCTGTAGCGTGTGGGATTGCTTTGCTAGTCTTGAGCATCTTCTCCAGAGCTTTAAAGAGGAGGCACTAGATGATGAAAGAAACAAGAAAAATGGTTCTTTTATATGTATCCTTGAACTTCTGTGTAATCACACGTTCCATTAGGATATTACACACAAGCAATGAGGCAATTATTTGAAGTAGCCCATCGAACCAGCAGCCTGAACAGGGAGGAAGGATCTTGAGCTTAGAAGTTAGGGTGCTTGCCAGCAAAGTGAATAGTCTAAACTCTCACATCGTACTTTTCCTTCCCAATTTCTAGGCCTGACCTACGATGAAGTCATCAGCTTTGTGCCACCGCCCCTTGACCAAGAAGAGATGGAGTCTTGAGTATCTGGTTTCTGTTCCGTTGATCCCACTTCACTGTGAGGGGAAGGCCTTTTCATGGGAACTCTCCAAATATCATTCAAGTGCCTCTTGTTGCAAAGATTTCCTCCATGGTGGAAGGGGTGTGTGTGTGTGTTGTGTGTCTGACTTTGTGGAGGGTAAGAGATTATCAGCAAACTATCACAGTGACTTTACGTGGAGTGACAGATGCTCTGTGGCAGCCTCTGCTTGCTCTTGTTCATGAGAGTCAGCTAGGCGGGCTAGAGCTGCCATCTTGTAGGGTTTGTTAAATGCAAAGTGAAAAATATTAAACATCCCAGACCCCAGTCACGCTTTTGCCATTTTGGCCTCTCCTGTGGCCTCACCTTGACGGTGGAGGTTAGACATGACCACATCCCACAGTGGCATAGAGAGAAGGCTCACACCTTCTGGCTGCTTCACACCTGGAGCTGTCCCTCAGCGATGCATCAGCCAAAAAGGACCAACTGGCTTCTGTGCACTAGTCTGTGATTAACTTGCTTAATGTGATTCTCAGAACTCAACAGCTGTACCTGAAAGTATAAATATGTCTGTGCCTTAAAAGGAGAGAAGAAAGTGTAGTTGGTTAGGAGAGTGCAGCGGATGAAGTTCTGAGCCAGGCAAGTAGTCAGGTTGTTGGACGGCCACTTGTGAACCCGAAGTGGCCAGGGAGCCTTCGGAGGCACCATGTGTGAGCATGCGTATATGTGCTTCTCTCTCTTCCTCCCTCATGCCCACACCCCCACCCAGGTGTCGTTGCCATTTCTCTGCGTACCCACCACCTTCATTGCAGAGGTTTCTTAACTACTGGCCCCAGTAGTCAGAAGCTGGTTCTTGCTCTCAGTGTACTTCCTGCGTGCTCTTTATTCCTAGCAGAGTGATGGTGTGTTTTGCACGTCTTGCTATTTGAGCATGCACGGTTGCTCGTCCTGTTCTCTTCGGGAGGCCCTGGTGCCAGGCAAGTTTGCCAGCGAAGACCTTGTGGGTAGTTCAGAATCCACGTCACCTCAGCTGATGCCATGGGCAAGTGATGTCATCCTCTCTTCAGCCCCCAGTGCTATTTTGTGTTGAACACAAGTGATACTCCAGGTGCTTTTGATGTGAAAACTATGAAGAAATGGAACAGATGGATGTATAGCATTTCCATTCTTGCCATCTGGTTTTCAACAGACTATTTTTGGGGAGCTGTCAACCAGGAAAGATCAGGGCTTGTCCCAGGAATATCTCAGACTTTGGAGAACAAGTCATTCTCTTCACTCCCAATAACCAATGCTAAGAAATGCTGAAAATCAAAGTGAAAAATAAAAGCTCATGAGGCCAGAAACTCCTTTTGCTATCTTTGTCTAAATATGGTTATTTTTTTTTTTTTTTAAGTAATGAGGTGTCTTTTCCATCCTTCTTTGGAAAAGGGTCTTCTTGGCAGCTTAACATTGACTTCTTGGTCTTGGTTTGTGGAGAAATAAATTTTGTTTCAGAATTTTCTATATTGCAGGAATCCATTGAGAATATGATTCCTTTTGATGGGGAGAAAGGGCAAATTATTTTAATATTTTGTATTTTCAACTTTATAAAGATGAAATATCCTCAGGGGTGGAGAAGAGTTTTTTTCATAATTTTCTGAATTTCAGGCATCTTGTGCTACATAAGGGCCCATATATTTAAACCTTTTGTGAAAGAAGAAAGCGTAGAGCCACTTCCAGTGTTGGCTGTGTGACAGAATCTTGTATTGGGGCCAAGGTGTTTCCATTTCTCTGTCACAGTGCAGTGATACCTGCACTCCAGAGGGACAGGGTAGGACCCCCAAGTGAACTGGAGCCAGAAGGAAGGAGGCAGCTGATGGTGATCACACCTCACCCGGGAGTCACCCGGGATTCGCCCCCTCTTTAAAGGAAAATGAACGCAGAGGCCTCATCTCCTTTATATGCAGTTCAAATCCTCGTGATCCACAGCAGGATGAATTTTATCTGCCATGTTTTGTTGTAAATGCTAGTGTGATTTCCTACAGAAATACTGCTCTGAATATTTTTTTCATAAAGGTCTTTGCACATGAGACCATATACGTGTTAAGAGGCTGAATGCGCCAGGAGCCTGGACTCAGCTGGAGCCTGTGGAAGAGCTCCTTGGTTACTGAGCATAATGCTCCTATCTCTTGATTTCTCTGAACAGAAAACGAAAGAGAAAATGAGGGAAAATTCTATTTTATTTGTACTCATGAACTTGGCTGTATTCAGTTATGCCATATAGGATGTCATACAATACCACTGGTTAAAATAAAGCCTATTTTTCAAATTTAGTGAGTTTCTCAAATTTATTATATTTTTCTCTTGTTTTTATTTAATACACAATATAGCATTATATCGATTGTCTTTCAACTGTGGCCTGGCATATGTTTCTCACAGATATTAATATTACTCCTAAAATTTGGAAAACATTTATAGAGCTCCTTGCTTGTACATTTTATGGTTAAGCAGGTCAGAGTCTTTGATGTGGATGGCCAAAGCAAAGAGCAAATAAACAAGGTATAACACTACAGGCTACACTTGGGTGTCAGAGTGGCCTAGGACAGGGGTCAGCATACTATGGCCCAGGGACCAAATCCAGTCTACCACCTGTTTGTGTAGCCCACTAAAAGTGGTTTTTACCTTTTTAAATGCTTGAAGTCAAAAGAAGAACAGTATTTTTTTAGCATGTGAAAAATAATGTAAAACTCAAATTTCAGTGCCCATAAATAAAAGTTGTATCAGAACACAACCACATGTTGTTTATGTATTGTCTGTGACTGCTTTTGTGCTACAACAGAGTTGAACAGTTAGGACAGAGACCGTATGGCCTACAAAGTCTAAACTATTTACTCTCTGCCCCTTTACAGAAAAAGTTTGCCAACCCCTGGCCTAGGATTTCAGATTCCTCATCTGAAACATGAAGTTTGTTTAAATATGCTTGAGTTCTTTTCAGCTTTGACATTCCAAGACTATCTGTAGAAAGTTATGCTTTTATTTTAAAATTGTAGGGAGAAGGTTGTATGTGTACATTGTTTATTAGACTTTTGAGCAAATGTATTTGATGACTCTTGTCATATGGCCCTTCACAACAATATTCTTCAAAACTACCTGATTGCATCACAAGATTAAAGAGTCACGAGGGTCTCAGCTGTTCTCAGGGCCTGTGTTGGTGTGCTTCCTTCCTCAGTGGCCCCGGAATGCTGACTGACAGGGGTCCCGGGGTGGGTTGTGAGGCCCAGCCTGTGAGGATGTTGAGAGTGTGCAGCTGGGGGTTTTGTCCTGTGCTGTCTGGTCCTTGGCTGGTAGCTGGGAATGATGGCAGGGATAGAAGGCAAACCAAGCACAGGCTCTTGTCTTCATTCTGTCCTCAGTGACTTCTTAAGGAGGTAAGAGAAAAGAGACCCAGTTGTGACATGTGATACATCAGCCCCTGTAAGGATCAGACAATGGTAGGAAATATTTTGCCTTCCCATACCAGAATCAGCACTGTGACACAACCTTCCTCCCAGGCTGCTGAGAGCAAAGGGCCTGTTTAGCTCAGGGGGAGGGTTGACACCAGAAAAAGCTCACCTAAAAGTGAAACCACTTAAAACGGGGACCAGAATTTCATTGTATATGGTGGGGATTCAGGGAGAGACGAAGTCTAATGGGTACTTTCATCATGAAAACTGAATGAAATTATAAAAGATTGTAATTTTAAAAATATTCTTATAACAAAGAAAGAATCAAGTGTTTGTTTTTCGAGTGAAACCATGTTTAGTATCCTACAATATTCTTTCCATCTGATTTTTACAGCATAATCATAGAGGGAATTTTTTCAAATATATTTGAGATCTGGGACTTCCCTGGCGGTCTAGTGGTTAAAAGTCCGAGCTCCCACTGTAGGGGGGCACAGGTTCGATCACTGGTCAGGGAACTAAGATCCCACATGCCACTCGGTGGCCAAAAAAATTGCGATCTTCCTGTTTTCCTATGGACCTCAATCTCTTGATATTCACATTGTCCTTTTTAATAAGTGATCACCTTGGTGATCACCTTGTCACCTCTCCCTTTACTGTCATCCTCTCAGTCTGCCAATCCACATTTTTCAGTGGCTTTGCTTGAGATTTGAGCAGTTTTCTAGCATTATGTATCAAGTTCATCAAATCCACTCCTTTGCAAGATTTGCAATTATTACAATTAATCTGCATTATATTTGTGTCATTTGTCATATTGCTTACAATATAATCAATTAGAGACTAAGAATACTAGAATGGGTAGGCTAGGCACTTGGTGCCTTATCTCGTGCAGCACATGCTGGGCCTCACCCAGGTCCCAGCCCCCCTCCCCTGCTTCCTTATCATCTGGTATAGAAACGCACCTCCAACCCTCCGGAGAGAAGCGCACCTCCACCCTCCGGAGAGAAGCGGGCCAACGAAGGGCTGCAGCAGCTACCTTCTTCCCTCCCTCAGCCTCTCTTCAGCTCCTCTCTCCATAGCTTCACGTCACTTCCTTTCATTCTCTGTGGCACTGCTCTAAATGCACACTGCTTCCTCTGTCTCCTGGTCTTTGTGCGTAATATCCCCTCTGCCTAGGACCCCCCGCCTTCTCCTGCCTCACTCCTCTGGGCCAACTTTCCCTATCACGCCCTCTAAATCTTCCCTGAGCATCCCCAAGCTTGGATTAGTTGTGGCTTCTGTGTGCTTTTTTTTTTTTTTGGTACTCATATGCATTGATCAGTGGTGGCACTTGTCACATTGCTTTGTCATTGCCTGGTGTCTGTATCACTTGCTCAAGAGAAAAAATATGAAGCTTAAGGACACAGACTCTGGAACCAGTCTGCCTGAGTTCAAATCCCAGCCTCTCTATCTCCTAGTGGTATAATCTTGGGCAGATTATTTTTTCTCTGAACTTACCTCACAGGTTCACAATCCTCATTGTGAGGATTAAATGAGTCAAGATATGTAAAGCCCTTGGCATACAGTAAGTGCTCAATAAAAGTTAGCTCAGGGCTGTATGTCCTTGAGGGCACAAACTCTTGTGCACTACAGTGTCCCCATCACCTAGCATGGTACCTGACACGCAGTAGGCATCTCATCTTTATTGGCTGAGTCAGTGAATAACTATATCATCTTTTAATCACTTGCAAATCATCTTGTCCTGTTTCCTGTTTTTACAATTGACAGTCTGCAGTAGCAAAGACCATCTAAAGAAAGAAACCAAATATGTAAAGATTATCTGCCCTAAGAAACCTTGCCGTGTGCAAGTTCCCAGTTTAAGAAGCGACAAGTGTTAGAATTAGTTTGATTCTCTTGGCTCCATCTTGCCGTGTAATTCAAGTTGGATGCACAGCAATTTAATGAATTGGAACAAGAATCAAAAGATTATTGAAGATGGCTAAGGGCCATGATCTAGATAATTTGTTTCCCCATCCATCTGCCACTTTAAAGTGAAAATATCAGGGGAAAAGAAGGGGAACTGGAAGTCATTAGGGTACCTTGCACCCTCATTCAGCCATTCCACAAAGAGCTATTGGGTAACTTCGATGTGTCAGGCACTGAGAACATGGGGAAAAAAATAAAGGTTAGATTCCTGCCCTCCTGGAGCTGACGTTCCAATGGGGGAAGAGTCGTAAACAATGACTGTACCATTTCCCTGGCACCACAGAACAGAAGCTCTGGGCGTCTTTTGCTGGTGGCCATTTCTGGGCCAGATGCACCTTTAATTTCACCTCCATGGCACTCAGCAGACAGGGAGTGGGATTTTCTCGTGGGAGTCCTGGGCCTGTGTGTCCTCCTGGGTGTTACCTTGACCTGACCAGCTGGCTCCACTTGCAGGGCAGCCGACGCAGCTGTCTGTTGCCGGTCGTGAGGTGTGACGTCATTGTCTGTGCCAGTGCACGAAGGCCCGTTTCAGCCCCTCCATGGCTCAGGTGTGACCCAACTCGAACCCACAGCTCTGCCTGGTGACAGAGGCATTGCCTATCTGATAATAGCTGCTGACAAAGTGCTTATGGTAGGGAGTATCCCCAACTGGAAGCTGTTCTCTCCCCCGACAAGTCCCACCCTGCTCCGCAGCCCACCCAGGCTCTCCCCAGCCTCCATGGGAGTCAGGTAGCCACTCCACGTGTTTCTGTAACTTGCACCAAGCTGACTAGTGTCAAAGCACCCACCACTGTACTTTTTCTAACTACATATTCTTTCACGACACACGTAAAACATGTTTATTGCTGAAAATTTCTGAATGTAGCTAGGTTAACATTACCCCACTACCCAGAAATAATAGCTGTTGGCAGGCTGGTGTAACTCCTAAAAAATTTCCTAAATCTGTAAAAATATATAACTTTTATAAACACAGATGCATATAATTCAGTCATCTGCGTCAATAAATGGTGTTGAAACAACTGGACACCTCCTTTCCTCCCTTTAGCTACAATCACTTGCAGGCCAATCAACGATTTAAATGGAGAAGGGCGTTTGAAGCATGTCACAAAGCCCAGAAGCCACAAGGGAAAGGCTAGTGATTTTGACTCCACAAAAATTGTAAAACTTTCATACACTGGAAGCAGTTTGGCAGGATTTAGTAAAAGTGGAAGCTACACATCCCTATGACCCTGTGTTCTACTTCTAGGTAATTATTCTAGAAAAACTTTCCCATATGGGCTCAAGGAAATTAGTATGGGGACTTTTCACTCAGCATTATCTGTCATAGCAGAGAAAAAAAAAAAAAAAGCCTGGAACAAACTTCAAAGTCCATCAATAGGAGAATAGGAAAGGGAATTCCCTAGTGGTCCAGTGGTTTGGACTCTGTGCTTCCACTGCAGGGGGCATGGGTTCGATTCCTGGTTGGGGAACCAAGATCCTGCAAGCCCCACGGCACGGCCAAAAAACAGAATAGAAAAATAAATTGTGGTGCATTCGTGTGACGAAATAGTACACAGCAGTGAGAACAAATGAACTAGCATGACTTTGCTTTCTGCTCTCCCCTGCTACCCGACCCCACCCCAGATTTCGTCTGTGTCCCAGGGACAATTGGCAATGTCTGGAGACATTTCTGTTTGTCACAGCTGGGGAGTGGAGGGTGAGCTACTGGCATCTAGTGGGCAGAGAGGCCAGGGATGCTGCTCTGATGCACAGGGCAGCCCCTCACCCCCACCACACAAAGAATTATTGGGCCCCAAATGTAAATGTCACTGGTGCCAAGACTGAGAAGTCTAAGCTAGATTAAATCAACATGGGTGGATCTCGCCAACAATCTTGAGTGAAAAAGGAAATTGCAGAATTATCTAGCTTGATATTTTTATAGATACATGCATATATAGCACAAGTAAAAAGCACATATGGGAATAATATGCACCAACTTCCCAAATCTGGAACAATCCATCCAGGCATTTTTTTTTTTCTTTATTCTTTTCTCACGATGCTGGAAACGTCTCTTTATTGATATAGAAGATAAACAGTACAGTGATAGTGTGTGCCCCCTTGCCTACTTTATGTAGACTAAATCCGTCCATTAACGGAATTATCAGGAGAAATGAGGTGCACATTTTCACCATTTTGATAGCAAACTGCCAACCAGTTCTAACAGCTGGTACCAATTTACGCTCCTACCTGCAGGTGACAGTGTGTTGTCATTTCCTTGTTTGCTCTGCCTCCCTAGGGTATGAGCTTCCTGAGGACAGGATACATGACGTCCATCCACGTCTCCTCCATGTCTTGATAGGTGCTCAGCAAAATTTGGTGGAATGGATTAAGGCTTTACAACACATTGCTGAGTATGTACAGAGAACAGAGAAAACTAAAACACTCATGCCCTCAAGAAACTTACAGTTTCGTTTTGTTTGAAAGTTAACTGACAGTTCAGGTCTAGGCCTGCTGAGCCATGATCCTACAGGAGTCAGAGGAGGGAGAGCGCCCGTGGGCAGGAGCAGCCTGGCAAAGCCAGCCCCAGGAGGTGCTACTGAGCCAGGTGTTGAGGCATGAGGGTCCGCCCCATCTCTGGCAAAGCAGAGAAATGGCATTCCAGGCGGGCAACAGCTCAAGCCAAGGTGTGGTGACAGAGGTGAGTAAGGCATGTTTGTGAGATACTTAGAATAGAGGTCGTTCGTGCACAGATGCCATGGAGGATCTGATTAGCAAGGCAGGGCCCAGATGGGGGCAATCCTTGTCCAACAGGCTAGGAAGTTTAAACTTTATCCCGAAGGCAATTGGGAACTAACAGGGTGGGGAGTGACGAGCAGGCAATGCTGCTCTAACCAGGAAGATTAGTCACAGCTGGTTCGCCTGTCACACCTGCTCAGCCTGGCTCTCAGGCCGCCCAACTGGTGCACCCTCTCCAAGTGACAAGAGCTGGAGCCCCAGCCCCCTGCATGTTAGGAAGGGTGGCCCCAGGGAAGTGTGAGGGAGGGGAGGCCTGACAGGGCCTGTGAGGCAAGGCCAGGGGGACCTGCTGGTGGTTTGTACCTGAGGAGTCCCTTACTCAACCCTGTTGCCACACCTTTGCTTGGGCTGACAGGGGTGCACTGGAGCTGCTCGTGGTGGTTCTTGGGGGCTGATTTTATGTACCTCTTCTCAATTCTGTGTTCACTGATGTCAGGTTGGTAGCGTGAACTTGGCCATGGTGGGGCTATTTATACCACAGAGATCGACAAACACTAGGCATCCCCCAGAGCTGGCTGTCCCACATACCACTGGCTGTTTCCTTCTGGAAGTCACGGGGGTTCAGTTATTAGATTTGAAGAACGGCAGGAAAGGAGTTTGTTTTTGTTTTTGTTTTGCCACACTGCACAGCAGGGGGGATCTTACCGACCAGGGATCGAACCTGTGCCCCCTGCAGTGGAAGCGCGGAGTCCTAACCACTGGACCTCCAGGGAACTCCCAGGAGATTCTTGTTTAGGGAAGCCACATGGAGCCTTTAGGAAAATGAGTGTCTGCCAAATAATGGAGGCACCATCAGGAGAATAAATTCAGATTCCACACAGGTAAAGGCTGGCCCTTCACAGGCACCATCCAGTGCAGCTGAGCATAGTGGTTACCAGCACTGACTCTGCAGCGAGACTCCTGGGCTTGAATCCTGGCTCTGCTATTTATTTACTAGCTGTGTGACCTTGAGCAAGTCACTTCACCTCTCTGTGCCTCATGTTTGTCGTATGTAAAATGAAGGGTATTATTAACCCATTTCATAGGCTTCTTCAGAGAAATGAGTTACACGTACATAAGCTCTTTGAACGGTTTTTGGCAAGTAATTAGTGCTCTGTCAATATTTGTTAGATACATAAAATAGAAAACTAAGTATTCAGAGAGGCAGTGTGACTTACTTAAGGTCACACAGCAAGTTAGAGGCAGAGTTGGAATCATCCCTACTAGTCTTGTCTGGATTTCTTTGACCCTGACAAGTGTTGTGGGATGATCCATGTGTCCCAGCGTTGGATGTTTACATAGAAAGGGTGGAGCAGGCAGACCCAGTGGCCTCTGCCCTGGAAGAGCAGGCTGTTGAGGTGTCCTCCGGGTACACAGACTCCTCTTCCCGGGGCAGGTCACACAGGAGCCCAGGTAGCACAGCAACCCTATTACCAAAGTTCGTCTGTAAGGTCATTCAAGCCAGGACTGCCCCCCAGGCATGAAGGTGAGTTCGGCCAACCTATCAGTTGCAAACAAATAAGACAGAGATGTATGGTAATAACAGTAGCTCCTGTTTATAAAGCCCCTACTACTTACCTGCCATTCAGTCAGTCAATGTATGCCAGGCATAGCTCTAGGAACTTGGGATTCAGCAACAAACAAAATAGACAAAATGCCTACCCTCATAGGCCTGACACATAGAAGGGTATATATAAAATAAATAAAGGCTTGAAGGAAACTGAGGCCGGGAAAGGCAGGTGGGGCATGGCTTGTGATGGGTCAGGGAGGACTCTCAGAGGAGGTGACATATGGCAGTCCTGAAGGATGGAAGGGAGCACCACGCACAAGGCCTGCAACCTTGCAATCCACAGTCTCATTAAATCCTCCTTGCCAGGTGGGTGTAGCTCTCCCATTGTACTGATGAGGAAGCTCAGAGACATGCACTCACCTGCTCAAGGTCACACAGCTCTACGTGTTGGCATGAGATTCAAACCCAGCTCTGCTTCCCAGTCCTCGGCTACTCTCCACTGGCTCAGAAGAGTACCAGACCACCCAAGAGCGTGGATGTCACAAAGCCTGGGGGTGCGTGGTGGGGAGCAGCTGGGGTCATCGGGTCGGCAGGGTATGTACAGGGGTCCTGGGGTGAGCAGGTCTGCGGTTCACTCGGGAACACCTCTTTGAAGAGATGAGTTTAGAGCCAAACTTTAAAGACCAGGAAGGAAGGGCAATTCCAAAGGGTGGAGGGTCTGTCTTATCTAGAACCTCAGTGGGAGCAGTGAGGGCCGTAGACAGGGAGAGGCCCGCTTTGGAATCAAGTTTGGTGCAAATTCCTGGGGAGAAAAGAGGTCCCCAAGTTTGGGTTGTGCACCCTGGTTTTTAATCAAGAGCTTTTTACCACCACACAGAGGTCCAGCCTTGCACACACAGCATAACATGCATGGGCCTTGCCTCAGGAAACAAGGAGAGAACAGTGAAAGCCAAATTTCCAGGACAGAAGATGCCCAACTGACAGACACCACACCCCAGACACCTCACAGTAGACGGATGCCAAGCACCTTCCCCTACTGTTGTTCCCTCAGGTCTACCATTTGGGTCCTCAAACCACATCCCCTCACTGCCTCTTGTACCCACAAGAGACACAAAAATCTTTGGTTCATTCCTTCACTAAGTCTTTACTGAGAACCTACTGTGGGCCAGCATGGTGCTGGGGGCTCAGCAGTGACCAAGACACTGTCCTTGCCCTCATGCAGCCATTTTTCCATTTGTGGAGATGGACACCTCACAGAGGACAATGCAGAGTAATTAAAAGTGTGGTGGGGCTTCCCTGGTGGCGCAGTGGTTGAGAGTCCGCCTGCCAATGCAGGGGACACAGGTTCGTGCCCTGGTCCGGGAAGATCCCACATGCTGCGGAGTGTCTAGGCCCGTGAGCCATGGCCGCTGGGCCTGTGCGTCCGGAGCCTGTGCTCCGCAACGGGAGAGGCCACAGCAGTGAGAGGCCCGTGTACCGCAAAAAAAAAAAAAAAAAAAAAAAAAAAAAGTGTGGTGAATGCTACAAAGGACAATGCAGAGATCAGAGGGAGCGGAGGCCTCGACATTGCTGGAATATTCCACCAGACGGACCCCAGGCCACGTCTTCACAGGACTGGGTCAAGGACAGGAGAGCCCGTCCAGTAGGCTGGGTGAAGGGAGGTGGCTCTTGGGTGGAGGAGAGGGGGCGTGAAGGACAGCGTGGTGTAGGGTGTGAAGAGGGGAGGTGCGCTTTCTGGGTCCCAAGAAGGCTGTGCGGGGAGCTGCCACTCCAGCAGAGCTGTCCCTACCCCCATCCTCCACCAGGGGGTGCTAGCGCTGAGGCAGGGAGAGAGGACCAGGTCAAGGCAAGGGGTGGGGAGGCTGAGAGAACAGCTCTGCAATGGAGGGGTGCCTGTGAGCAGGGCATGGCTGATGTTCTGTTCTTGGGATGGATGTTCTGTTCTGGCCCTGAGTTCCCTAGAAGGGGAAGAGGCACTGCGGGAAGATGGCCCAGTAAGCCAGAGGCCAGTAAGCTGCCCCCAGGTGTGCTGAGCTGGAGGGTTTACCAGAGTCTTTTGGAGTGGGGAGGGGGAGGGGCACCGGAGGAATGAGGCTGGAGGGCAGGTCCGATGTGGGAACAGAGAGGAAACGTTCGGAAGGCAGGCACCTGCTCCTCCCCCAGAGATCCGCCTGGCTCACTCCCTTGCTCATTCAGGTGCTGCTCCAATGTCACCTCCTCCTACAGACCTCCTCTGCCTCTCCCACTCCTCCCACATCTAAAAACAGTACTCACAGTCCTTCTTTATATCCTTACCTGGCAGTATTTTCTTCACAGCACTTACTGTTACCTGGCGTTACATTTGACTGAGCCATATAAAATTGTCAAATATCAGCAAGGTCACATGGTTCAACCCAATACTGTATATTTGTTCACTGGTCTTTCATCTGCCTCCCCCACCAGAATGTCAGGTCCACCCGGTAGGGATTATTATCTGTTGCATTTCTTTTTTTTTTTTTTTTGGCCATGCTGTGTGGCACGTGGAATCTTAGTTCCCCGCCCAGGGATCGAACTTGGGCCCCCTTCAGTGGAAGCGCAGAGCCCTAACCACTGGACCGCCGGGGAAGTCCTATCTGTTGCATTTCTGCTACATCCTCAGCACCCAGATCCGTCCCTGGCACACAGTAAATGTTGAATGAATGGGTGTATGAATCCTTGGGCTGGGTATTTGGCCAAAACCTTGATAAAGGAGTTGGACGTGAGTTGGAGCTGACTAGGGAGCTGCTTCTGCAGCTGGGACTGAACAGCAAAAGGTCAGAGCAGCCGGGTACCTGGGCCAGGGAGGCAAAGCTGGACAGCACTGGGGAAGGAGCATCTGGCGAGCACCTACGATGTGCCAGGCACTGAATTAGACACTTCTGTCGTCTCTTTTAGTCCTCATGACGGCCCCATGAGGTGGGTATTGTTACTTACTCCCATTACACAGATGAGGAAACTAAGGTTTAGCGAGGCTAACCAATTTGTCTGAGGCTCACTAACTAACTTAACAAGCCACAGAGTAGCCCCCACGTGCAGGGGGCCTTCCCTCTGCATCTCCCCACCTCCTTGCAATTTTGATTGTTTCGTGGAGTTTCAAAAGCCCCTAAGGAGCATGGGACCCTCGCAGATTTGGGGCCAGAGCTCTCAGGCTGCCTTGCTGTTTCATGCTTGTAAGACCCCAGGCAGGTCATAATTTCTCTTTTTGTAGAGGTTTCATGGCCAATCATGGTGAGAATTTGAGTAGCTGGCCTTGCTCTTTGGGACCGCAAGGACCGTAGTTTTGGAGGAGCTGCCATATTTCTGAGTCAAGATGCAGTCTGGGAGGCCAGGATGGGCACCCAAACTCGTAATCATGTGGGGCTTTTGTCTCAGTTTCTAAGAAGTCAGTCTGCAACCCTAAAACCATGTCCCTGCCCTCCAGAGGCTCACAGGCTCGCTAGGAAGACAGCACTACAAGAACAGGCATTTCTCAGGCACTTGCTGGGTGCCAGGCGGCCTGGCTGGTGGTTAAGCGTATAGACTCTGGAGCAGGACACCAGGTTTGAAGACCACGTCCACCACCTTCTTGGTCATGCGTGGCTTTGGGTAAATAACTTAACGTCTCTGGGCCTCAGTTTCTCCATCTGTACTAAGGAAATAATGGTATCTTGATACCTGGGAGCTGCCCAGTCCCATCAGCCAGGCCCTGGCATTGCTCGGAGCTGGCCGAGCACAGCTCATCTTGATGTGCTCCTGTTGAATGCAGACAAGGCCATCTGTGACCACAACGGATCAAGACAAAAGCAGGACACTCTGTAATCATGTCTGAACACAGAGAAAACACGAGTATTGTCCAAACCACAAACATGACCAAACACCCTCATCTAGCTACCCTGAGTGAAGGCTGCTGCTTTACCAGTTACGGCTCTCTCCTCATCCTAGTTGGCCGTCCTTCCAGATAAGATTTCTTAAGACACCTAATCACAGAATCACCTCCACTTCCTGATGGCACCTCATCTGGAACAAAGTCCGGCTTCCTTATACCCTCTACCAAATTACCTAACGCAAGCCCAAACCTTACAATAAGTCCTTTCCAACACCCTCTTACTGAGACACACACACACCCCCGCCCCCGGTTCCCACATGCATGTTCTCCCCTCAATGCAGTGAGTGACAAACCCAGCTTGTTCACCCACAGGTGTGTTTCTGGGGATCTTTGGCTAGACGCATTGACAGTCTCTACCTCATTGGGTTGTTGTTTTACTGCACTTGGAATGAAACATTCCCAGGACCCTTTAAATATACTTATCATGTTTTAATATCATTTCCATTTTACAAGGAGGACACTGAAACTCAGAGAGGGGAAGGAACTTTGCTCAGGGTCACATAGCTGGTAGTGCAGAGGCAGGATGGAAACACAGGTCTCCATTCCAAAGTTGGTTTCCTCACCCCCTGCCTCGACGTTGACAGGGCAAAAACCGACCACACTGGGCCAGTGTCTGGGAGGAGGAGAGCAGAGGGGCCTTGGAGCTCAAAGAGAAGAGAGCCCCGGTACTGTGGGAGGGGGCACCCAGGAGGTCCTCAGTGACCCCTCCTCTTCCTCTCCCATTCGTGACTTCCCACACAAGACCGCCCAAGGCCATCTTTCCAAGGCTGCCTGGCTGCTGAGTAAACACAGGTCCAGCAGAGGCCCGAGGTGGGGGTCAGTGTCAGCAGAGTCTGAGGCCTGAGTCACTTCCTGACCATTGCTTAAGACGAATTCAGAGCCACAACCTGAGTGACCAGCTCGTGCTCTTGCAGGATTGTACCCACTTGGGCAATGAGCACTTCCCTGGTATTCCTCACCTTTCTGGGCTCACCTCTGCCACACTCAGGTTTTCGAGACACACAGCACAGAGGCTCAAGGCCCATCCTTACCCTGGAGAACTGGATCCTCAATCCAGAAGGAAACCTGAGTCTCCCGGACAACTCTCTCTTGCCTGTGTCCAGCCCTAGACTCTGCCTTCCAGGATCCTGCCCCAACTTCAGAATCAGAGTGCCTTCCACTGGAACCACCAACCCCCAAGACCCAAAACTCCTGCAGCCCTCCCAGGCTCATAGCCCCTCACCTTCTCCTCCTATAGTGTCTCAGGTCTGGAGTAGGGGGTGGGGCAGGGGGGAGGGTGGGAAGTATGTCAGATTTCTAGGGCAGGATGTATGAGGGAGACATGGTTTGATCAGTAGACATGTCCTTATGATGGGTGAGGCAGATGATTTGAAACACAGGCCATCTCCTTTAAGAAGCAATGCCTCTCAACCCAGAGACAATGCATAGCCTTGGAGTCTCAAACCAGATGGTCTTAGCTTCTTCAACCCAGCTCTGTCCCTTAACCAGCTGTGTGACCTTGGGCAAGTTACTTAACCTTTCTGTACCTCAGGTTCCTCATCTCTAAAATGAGGATAATACTACAACTGACTCATAGGCCTCTAACCGGGATTAAGGGAGGTGTGTGTGTAAAACACTTAGAATAATGATTGGTACGTGGCAAACACAAGGGTTCATTAAAAAAATATTTTTTCTCTTTTAATGGACTGACTCTTCCATTCATTCTCCATATAGTTTTACACATCCTACTGTGTGCCAGATATGCGTAAGACAGATTCCCCGTCTGCAATGCCTGTTGGGCATTTCTGTGGGATCCCTGCGTCTCCCTCCCCCAAACCCCCAATGGTCTGGGCTGTGCCCGATGCTGCAGGACTGTGTGGGAGGGGCTGTGGCATAGGGTTTGGGTTCAGAAGACTCTCTAGGGAGGACCCCCAGCTTTCTGCAGGCCACGAGCAAGTTCCTTTCCTTCTTCTCTACTGTTGACAAAGTGAAGAAAGTGGTCCCCCCACCCCTTCCACAATCCCCTTCCCAGGCCAGGTATCTGGACCCCTTGTAGCCATTCTCCGCCCCTGACCCTGTTCCTGGGCGTTCTCGGTAATTTAATTTGAGCACAGAATCTTCTCCAGGATGCACAAGCCACCAGACACAGGTGGCAGAAGGCCTTGGCTTGTCATTGCCCTCATGAGGCATTAGGAAACCAGCAAAAACTACATTCAAAACTGGAAATTTGAACCTAGACTGGATAGTTGTTATTACAGGATTACTGTTATTAATTTTAGGTGTAAAAATGATACTGTAGTTGTGTTTTTAAAATAATCCTTATCTTTTAGAGATACAAAAAATATTTATGGATGAAATGATATGATGCTTGGTTTTGCTTCAAAATGATGGGGGAGGAAGTATGCAGAGGAAACAGAATTGACTAGGAGTTGATGTAGTTGTTGAAGCTGTGGGATTGGGGCCATGCAGGGTCACTAGAACCTCCCTATCAAAGTGTGGTCCAGAGATCTTCGGAGCCTAGGAGCTAGTTAGAAATGCAGAATCTTGACTCCACCCCAGATCTACTCAATCAGAATCTGTATTTAATAAAATATAATTCCCAGGGGATTCGTGTGCACATTCAAATGTGAGGAGCTAGTCTGTCTACTTTCGTATATGTTTGAAACTTTCCATAATCAAAAGATGTGGGGTTTTGTTTTGCTTTGTTTTTTCCCAAAATTGTCTTCAGAATCTCCAGGGAGATCTTCCTAGAGAGTCCCGCGCTGGAGGAATCTGAGAGGCTCTATCTTCCTGCCCTCCGCCATCCGTGGGAGCCCCTCGGGTCTATCGGGCCCCCAGCCCCACCCCAGCACACGACGGGAAGCACCCCTTCCCTGCAGGGCGGCTCACCTGCCGCTTCTAGCTGGTCTGTGGTCCGGGCGCCAAACACCGGGGCTGGCGGAAATCGGGCTCCCCAGCTTGCCGTTGGGCAGGCCTGGGCGTGGCCGCGGGGCGCACCTGGGCGAGCCGGCAGGTGGGACGCGGGGCTGGCCGCCGGGGCCCCCGCCCTCGCACGGGGTGGGGAGGAGCGGGCGGCGCGGGGACCGCGGGCGGGGGCCGGGTGCTGGGAGCCTGGCGGGCCGCGAACGTAGCCATCGCGCTGGGGCCGCCGAGATTGAGTGCCCGGGATGAACCTCACCTGGAAAATGGGCTTCTACAAGCAGGACGTCAACAAGACCGCCTGGGAGCTGCCCAAGACCTACGTGTCCCTGACGCACGTAGGCAGCGGGGCCTACGGCGCCGTGTGGTGAGACCCCCGGGCCTGTGCGCCGGCGGGGGGGCACGGGGGGCGGTGCCTGGGGCATCGGGGTGGACCTATGGTCGGCGCCCAGGAACCGGGACGCGGGTGGAGCTTCCGGAAGAGCCGGGGCCCAGCCATTGCCCCCTTCCCGGACCCGCCTTCCGTGTCGCCTCTCCTGCTGGCGCTCGAGGCTGTGCGCCCACCACCTTGATGGAGGACCCCAAGGCCCAGAGCCCTGCGGGCTTGGAAGAACTTCGCGGGTGCCTTTCCGGGGCAGAGGCCTGGAGCTGGGAGGAGGCGGCAAGCTGGGCAGTGAAGCAGAGCAGGAGCAGGGGCCTCAGGCTCTGGAGGCTGGCCTAGGGCCACTCCAGGCGCCACCTCTCTTTTCTTACCGGCTTGGTGGGAGTTTCTGTGGGTTGAACTAGGACTGGATCTGTTTCTCCAGGACTTGAACCTTACAGAGGACCCCAGAGTTCATCCGGGCGAATCGCCATTGTTACAAATGGATACACTGAGGCCCAAACAAGAAGTGACTTGCCAAGTTGCTCAGGATCCTGTTGGCATTAACTTGTGTCTGACCCAGGGGCAGTGCACCTCTCTCAGATTCTGCCTGCTCTCTCCCCCTTCTCCCAGCTCCACTGTGCTGTCAGCTGCTCACTCACATTCCAGGTGGTGGGCATCAGTTCCTCCCAGCTTAGACTGCTGGCCAAGAGGGATTGGGGTGAGGATGGCCATGGCTTCCTAGATGGCCTGGGAGTTACCACCCAGGATCTGGAGTCCCAGGGTTGTGATGGGGGGGCCACTGCCTGCTGACCTGCCTTTGACCCTACAGCTCAGCCATCGACAAGCGGTCAGGGGAGAAGGTGGCCATCAAGAAACTGAGCCGGCCCTTCCAGTCTGAGATCTTTGCCAAGCGGGCCTGTCGCGAGCTGCTGCTGCTGAAGCACATGCAGCATGAGAACGTAGGCTGGGCCTGGGGGCTGCTTCTGGGAGGCAGGGAGTGGAGGGCAGCCCCACAGAGGGTCCTGACCAGGCCCGTGTGTGTGTGTGTGTGTGTGTGTGTGTGTGTGTGTGTGTGTGTGTGTACCTGACCAGGCCCGTGTGTGTGTGTGTGTGTGTGTGTGTGTGTGTATTAAATCATGCTTCCTTCAGTCATTGCCAATTACATATTCAATTTCCACGTCAATGTTTAATATATCATCAGAGCAATGCATTATAATTCTAGGATCGTTGGTACAGTCATAGTAACATCACTCTGATATCATCTTAGACTCTGGCAAAGAACCACATGTGCATGAAAGTTTAGCTATCCTGAGAAACATTTCTTGTATTTTTTTAATAATTAATGATTAATATTAAGCCAAACTAAAGAAACAACTCATTTGAAGAAGTGGAGGTCATTTTCCAACTGTTACTTCATGGTGTACACTGGCATCATGCCAGGGAGACAGAGGGAAAGTCCTGTAATAAAATATGTTTTAATAAATTATTAATTTTTCATAGCCAGGCTAAAGATTTAGAGGGAGGATGGCATTTTCTAACTAGGGCACAGGCTTTTTGAGGTTAAAACTCTTTTTCTTTTGCCCAGCATTGCAATATGGATGAGCTTTTGCTCTAGCTTATTGTAACTGCACTGCACAATCGATATTTAAATCCTGAAAGATCAGCAATAATGGATATAAACTGAACAGATCAATATTTAGCCTTTGTGGACTATAACTTTTATCTTAGCCCCAATTACTCTGTGGCACAGGGGTTGATTTTTAATGTCTTGGGTGTTTGGCATCTCACTAATATTAATTATTTTAAAAGGTAAAAAATGCATTGTGAGACACCTGTAGAGAGAAGTGTTGATAAAAATTATTCTAAAAATATGCTTAAATAGGTTCATTCTTTCAAGATCATTTGGTAATGATAAATTTCAATTGCGACATATATATTGGATTTTTAAAAAATTTACAAGGGATAATTTTAAAATTCATGAAAAGATATTTCCTTGGAATGTCCTTCAGCAATATTGCATGACCACTTGAGAGATGTTTGGCCAGTTCATCTTTTTAGAATAAAAGCTAATTACAAATCTGATAAAATGTTGGCATTAAAATATTGTTTAATTTATTCAGATATCACAGTATAATCAATTATGATAATTTGTCTCTGAAGTTCTATAAAGGGTTTCAAGGAAATCAAGATTCTGGGAAAAAAAAAAAACCACACACTTTCTTTAGAAATAGCAATTTCAATTTATCACTGTTGAGACAATAAGTGCTCATAAACATGATCTCTGTTCCCAAAAGCCCAGCCCGATTTAATGCTAACAACAACAACAAAAACTGTATCTTTAGCGACTAAGTAAATTAGAACATTTACTCTTTAGAAGTATATAGGAGGAATCCTTTTTTTGTAGAACTTCTATTTTTAAAGTCTGTGTGTGTGTGTGTGTGTGTGTGTTCCTGACCAGGCCCGTGTGTGTGTGTGTTTATGTGTGTGTGTTCCTGACCAGGCCTGTGTGTGTGTGTTCCTGACCAGGCCCGTGTGTGTGTGTGTTTATGTGTGTGTGTTCTTGACCAGGCCGTGTGTGTGTGTGTGTGTTCCTGACCAGGCCCGTGTGTGTGTGTGTGTCTGTGTGTGTGTGTGTGTGTGTTCCTGACCAGGCCCGTGTGTGTGCGTGTGTTCCTGACCCGGCCGTGTGTGTGTGTGTGTGTTCCTGACCAGGCCCGTGTGTGTGTGTGTGTGTGTGGTCCTGACCAGGCCCGTGTGTGTGTGTGTTTATGTGTGTGTGTTCCTGACCAGGCCTGTGTGTTTGTGTTCCTGACCAGGCCCGTGTGTGTGTGTGTGTGTGTGTGTTCCTGACCAGGCCCGTGTGTGTGCATGTGTTCCTGACCAGGCCGTGTGTGTGTGTGTTCCTGACCAGGCCCGTGTGTGTGTGTGTGTGTGTGTGTGTGTGTGTGTGTTCCTGACCAGGCCCGTGTGTGTGTGTGTGTGTGTGTGTGTGTGTGTGTGTTCCTGACCAGGCCCGTGTGTGTGTGTGTGTGTGTGTGTGTGTGTGTGTGTTCCTGACCAGGCCCGTGTGTGTGTGTGTGTGTGTGTGTGTGTGTGTGTGTTCCTGACCAGGCCCGTGTGTGTGTGTGTGTGTGTGTGTGTGTGTGTGTGTTCCTGACCAGGCCCGTGTGTGTGTGTGTGTGTGTGTGTGTGTGTGTGTGTTCCTGACCAGGCCCGTGTGTGTGTGTGTTTATGTGTGTGTGTTCCTGACCAGGCCTGTGTGTGTGTGTTCCTGACCAGGCCCGTGTGTGTGTGTGTTTATGTGTGTGTGTTCCTGACCAGGCCGTGTGTGTGTGTGTGTGTTCCTGACCAGGCCCGTGTGTGTGTGTGTGTGTGTGTGTGTGTGTGTGTTCCTGACCAGGCCCGTGTGTGTGTGTGTGTGTGTGTGTTCCTGACCAGGCCCGTGTGTGTGTGTGTGCGTGTGTGTGTGTGTGTGTGTGTGTGTGGTCCTGACCAGGCCCGTGTGTGTGTGTGTGTGTTGCACACGGGAGATGGCCCACGAGGGTGCAGGGAACTCATAACAGGGCCAGCAGAAGGGGAATCTCCTCCCTGCTCCTTTGATCCTTGTTCCTCACCTAATTATTAAAATCAGGTGCCAGGGCAAAGGGAGTTTTTGGCAGTGGAGCATGAGGTGCAAACTTACTGTCTCACTGTTATGAGGAAATAGGCACAGAGGAACTTTGTAGTTGTTCTAGATCTAAGAGGTGGTGCTCAGAATGCTGGTTAGTGTTGTTTCCAAATAATAACAACAAGAATAATAGATACGAGCACTTATTATGTGCGAGGCACAGTTCTAAGAACTTTGCATAAACTAACTTGTTTAATCCTCACAATATCACATAAGTACTATTACCCCCATATACAGATGGGGAAACTGAGGCACAGAAAGAGTCACAGGTTAAATGCTTAGTCAGTGGCAGAGCTAGAATTTAACCCTAGCCAACCTGGCTCCAGGCCCCAGTGCCTGACCTCTAGACTACACTGTCTGATTGAAGCAGCCAGGAAGACTAATGACCCAGTGCTGGGCCTGGAGCCCAGGCTTTTCTGCAGGATACCTAGATTGGAAGGTAAGCATTTGACATAATGATTTCAAAATATTGTTCACATTTTAAGCCCCATTCCTCTTCAGCAAACCCCTCCCCATGGCCTCCACCCGGGGTAATCTTACCCCTAGCTCTGAACCAGCCCTCTGGCAGGTAAGGTTGGATGTGGTGAGAGACCCAAGGTCAAGGGCAGGGAGCCTTCTGGCTGGAAGACCCCTTCTCTGTTCCCTCCTTGATTCCTTTCACCACTTGTGGTTCCCTGCTTGAGTTGAGAGTGGGTTTGTGCTGCTTGTCCTGAACACCAGACTTGGGGTCAGTGAGCACAGGAGTGTCCACCTCCCCTTCTCCCCAGCCTGACTGTGCACTGCAAACTCCCTCCCAATTAGAGGAATTCCTCTTCCACCTCTGCCCCTTTTACTGCTTTCCAGAAGGCTGGGAACCTGCCTCCTGCTGGAGATGGTGTTTTAGGAAAGGGAAGGTGGTCCTGTGCAGGCCTGGGGCCCCAGAGTAGGGGAGCAGAGGGCTGCAGCGGCTGCCCAGTCCTCACTGGCAACCTTCTCCCCAGGTCATCGGACTCCTGGATGTCTTCACCCCAGCCTCTTCCCTACGCAACTTTCATGATTTGTGAGTCGAGCTGCGCTGGGTTCCAGGACATTTGCAGGCCTTACTTGACACTGGGGAGCAAGTAAGGGGAGGGTCCAGATTCTCTCTTCTGGGTAGGGGGGCTTCCTGCCCCAGGAGTCCCTGTGCCTCTGGGCTGTGGAGAGATTCTTTCAGCCAAGGGTGGAGAGAAAGGCCGGCAGGAAGAGGTAGGAGGGGCTTTATATGGACCTTGCCTGACACAGAGCTGTCTGCTCATCTGCGTTGCTTTGCCCAGCTTTACCACCACAGAGACATCGTTGCCAGTCCCTACAGGGTTTGCATCAACGTACCTCACCATTTCCTGGGGACGCAGGTGTGGATCTGGACCTTGGGGTTCTTCCTTGCATGAAGCAAGGATCAGGAAGCCTTGGCCACCTCTGGCTGATGGGATGTTTGTCAGAGTCACACAAAACGAGAAAATTTAGTTGCTAAATGCACAGCTTTGCTAGTGCAGTACCTGGTCTAAAATGTAGGAAGCTTTGGGAAGGTGAATTTTTTTTTCAGTCCTATTTCAAATGCAGCTGCAGGTCTCTTTGTTAGGATGCTTTCATTTTCAATTTAATGCAGTGATTTTGAATGGGTTTGTTTTCCCTATACTGCCAGTTGCTGGGCTTAGCATTGGGAATTTTTTTATATATATAAATTTATTTATTTTTGGCTGCATTGGGTCTTTGTTGCCGTGAACAGCGGCTACTCTTCGTTGCAGCGCGCGGGCTTCTCATTGTGGTGGCTTCTCTTGTTGTGGAGCATGGGCTCTAGGTGCGTGGGCTTCAGTAGTTGTGGCACATGGGCTCAGTAGTTGTGGCTTGCGGGCTCTAGAGCACAGGCTCAGTAGTTGCGGTGCACGGGCTTAGTTGCTGTGTGGCGTGTGGTATCTTCCTGGACCAGGGCTCGAACCCGTGTCCCCTGCATTGGCAGGCAGATTCTTAACCACTGCGCCACCAGGGAAGCCCAAGCATTGGGAATTTAAAGTGGACCTCGGGGGCTGACAGTAGTGAATACTGACAATGGTGGTCAGTACTCTAGGTCTGGATAGAGAGCCAGAAACTGCAAGCTGCCTCAGCGGGCTTCACAGAGGAGAAAACTTTGAACTCAGTCCTGAAGGATAAGTTGACATTTGCCTGAGGTAGAAGGGGCTGAAGGCAGCCCAGGTAGAAGGAACTGCATGGGCAAAGGCCATGATACCTGAAAGAGGCTGGGCCGTTTGGGCAGTATTGACAAGTGCAGTGTGGCTAGTGGAGGCCAGAGGCTGGTTGGGTCAGGCTGAGTCCAGAATTGATCCTACAGGCATCCTCTGTGGAGGTTTTGAGCAGGGAGATGCTGTGATGTGGTCAGATCAGATTTTGGGGATACCCTCTGGTGGCAGCAAGAAAGGAGCAGGGAGCAGCTCTGGGAGGTAGGAAACCTGGAGGGTAGCGTTCGAGACCCCGACCTTGATCCAAATAAAGTAGAGGTGATGGGGTCCTGAGAGCAGACTTGACACCCATTGAGAGGCAGGACTATCAGAACGTTGTACCCCTTGGGATGCAGTGGCTGGGAGAGGTGGCATAGGTCAGGGGATGCCAGGTTCCTGCTCAGAATACCAGGTGGAGGAAAAACAGATCTTGGGAGAAAGATAATGAGCTCCATTTTGGACACTTCATTTTTGAAGAGCCTATGAACATTCCAGTTCAGCAGCTGCAAATAAACCTGAAGTTTAGGAAGGTCTGGGCTAGGGATGTGGATTTGGGCCAGAATAATCACTGGTGGATGATAGCCAAAGCCCAGGGACAGGCTAGTGTAGAACATGATTCGATACTGTTCATTAAGGTATCAACACTAAAGGGACTTCCCTGGTGGTTCAGTGGCTAAGACTCTGCACTTGCAATGCAGGGGGCCTGGGTTCGATCCCTGGTCGGGGAACTAGATCCTGCATGCATGCCGCAACTAAGAGCCTGCATGCTGCAACTAAGCCCGCATGCCGTAACTAAGATCCCACGCACCGTAACAAAGATCCTGTGTGCCGAGACTAAGACCCGGAGCAGCCAAAAAAAACCAAAAGGTATCAACACTAAAGAAAAGGTATAAGAGGATGTACAGACAGAGCCTGATTAGAGGTAGAAGCAGCAGAGAATTTTGAGGGAGTGTCAGGCTTTGCAAAAGTTCCAATATAAAGAAAGGGAGCCATGGGTGTTATGTGTTGGGCTGGTGGGGCGGGAGCAGATGCCAAGTTATCAGGGGACTGGACGTTAAGGCAGTGGGGTCAAGAGGTGAGGACCACTCGTTCTAGAAGTTTGATCAGGAGGGAAAGAGAGAGAAGGGGTGGTTACTTGAAACGAGGTTAAGCAGGGGAAGGTGGTTGTATCACAGTGAGACATCAGCGAGTTTGTCAGCTGAGAACAAAGAATCAGGGTCCACGCAGAGGTGAAACACAAAGGTGGGGGAAGGGTCTGTGCATGGAGCAGGGTCCCCGTGCTGGGGGGTGTGTGGAGGAGGGAAGCGGGGGTGTGGTCAGTTGGGGGGAGACTTCAAAAGTCACAGGCTCACGGAGATGGCCTCCACATCCTTTTTTTTTTTTTAAATTCCTTCCTAAATCTTTATCCTTTTTTGTTCTGGACTTTGCTATTACTGCCTTGAGTAACAGTTACATTTTGCTGACTTCGACCTGTTTTGCAATCCCATTAAGAGGGTGTGTTGGCTCAGCTACCTCCTTCTTCCTTCTTCACCCTCCTGGAAACTGCTTTATTGTTTCCTTCTTGGAAGGAGGACATTTGTGTATGTTTGAGGAGTCATGTTGGTGGGGCATGACCCTCTGGGGGAGGAATTATTTGTACAGAAGCAGAAGGAAATACTGGGAAATGTTTCTAACTCACAGCAGTGGCTTTCTGTGGGGTGTGGAGGAGGGCAAGCAGAGGACACCTTTGAAGAGAGGGAGTACTGCTCCATTTGGTTTTCCTGAGCACAGCTCCAGCTGAAATACTTACCCTGAGCTCTGCCAACAGGGCAGCCACCAGGGCCAGGCTGGGAGCCAGGAGTCAGGAGGCCCACTGCATGGGGGTCTGGCTGGCTGTGGTGGGGCTGGTTCTTTTTGCACATGAAGGTCATCCCTAAGGCCTCTGTTCTGCCCAGCCCCTAGCCCTCCTCTGAGCTCGGACCTGGAGCTGGGTGGGGCTGGGGACTGTTCAAGAAGTCCTCATGACTTGCAGCTACCTGGTGATGCCCTTCATGCAGACAGACCTGCAGAAGATCATGGGGATGGAGTTCGGTGAGGACAAGATCCAGTACCTGGTGTATCAGATGCTCAAAGGTCTTAAGGTGGGTGGGAGCCTGCAAGATGGCAGGGGAGGGGGGCTTGGTGTTGAGACCTGGGGTTTGGGGGAGGCTAGACCATGAAGGCTGGGAGAGCACACCATGACAAGGCAGAGGAGATCTCTGAGCCAGCCTGAAACACCTGGTGCAAAAGCCGGGCACCGGATTCACCCTTCTTTCTCTCTCCCCAACACAGTACATCCACTCAGCTGGGATCATCCACAGGGTGAGTGCTTTCTCTGCTACATCCTCAGAGGCCCCGCCCACCCCTGGGGGCTAGGGTTAGGGTTAGGGGGTTCCAGGAGGTGGAGGAAGCAGGGAAAGTGGATTTTTCAGATCTAGGCTTGGCCTAGGAAGACCTGCTCAGAAGAATTGCTGTGTTCTGGGGAACTTTCTGGGAAAATTTTGCCAACAAAGCAAGCCCTGAGCTGGGTGTTTCAGGCTCCAAGAGGCATCTTAGAGCTGGATGGGCCCTAGAGGACACCTAGTCCAACCCCCATTCTGCACAGGAGACCAGAACCCAGAGAGAGGGGCAGGGGCCTGGCCAAGGTCGCACGCTGGCTGGCAGCCGAGTGGGGACAGCCCCCGTCTCTGCCTCTGCCCAGTGCTCCATCTCTTCTCTCATCTAGGACCTGAAGCCAGGCAACCTCGCTGTGAATGAAGACTGCGAGCTGAAGGTGAGTGGGCCCAGGCAGGGCCAGCCTGGGGTTGGGGTGGGCCCCTCTCCCTTAGGAGCCCCCAGAAGCTGCTCAGGGAGCCTCTCTTCAGCGAGCTCCTTTTTCCTATGTGCCCCGAGTCATAGATTTTGGATTTTGGGTTGGCACGGCATGCAGATCCAGAGATGACTGGCTATGTGGTGACTCGCTGGTACCGGGCCCCTGAGGTGATCCTCAGCTGGATGCACTACAACCAGACTGGTCAGTGGTCCGCTGCCCGGGGGAGGGGGATAGGGCTGGGGTTCTTCTCTGACAGCTTCCTCAAGGCTGTCTTGGTGACTCTGGGTTGACTCTTGATGACTGCTGGGTCTTGGTCAGCTGGTCCAGGTGACACTTCCTCCCCCTCCCTCTGCAGTGGACATCTGGTCTGTGGGCTGTATCATGGCAGAGATGCTGATGGGGAAAACTCTGTTCAAGGGCAGAGATTGTATCCTTTGCTGGAAAAGCCACACTGCATCCAGGGATTCATTCCTTCAACAGACACTTTATTACTTAAATCTCTCTTTTTTTCTTAATGTGAAAGTGATACATGCTCCCTGTGGAACAACTTTAAAGTACAGAGAAGCAAAGTGATGAAAACTAGTCACCTGTCATTCCAACACCATGCAGAAAATACTTGACGTTTTGGCACCACACTCCTGAACTGGGCGCCTGTGTGTGCTGCGCAGGGATTAAGGAGAAGATGTGGGTCTCCCTGCCAAACTCAGAGTGTGAGGGTGGGGTGGGGAGTAGACAAAGAAATGGATGGAGGTGACTGAGTGGGATGAGGCCGAGAAGGTGGCACATGCAGGAGCATCTGTGGGGAGGGACCCTTTACCCAGCCTGGCAGGTAGGAAGCCTTCCAGAGACCTGAGTCTTGAAGGATGAACCTCCCCTCCTAAAAGCAGGAGGAGGTGAGGGTCTGGAACCTGGATGGTCCACAGTGCTGGGTGGGCCTGATGGAGGGGCAGCAGGAAGGGCAGCTTCAGACCCACCCACAGGGAGTGAGGCCGAGCCTTAACCTGCTGCCAAGACCTGGACCAGCTGACGCAGATCCTGAAAGTGACGGGGGTGCCGGATGCTGAGTTTGTGCAGAAGTTGAATGACAAAGCGGTGAGTGGCAGATGGGCCCAGGCTGGCCAGGGCTGCGCGCTTGGCTGACCAGGGCCAGGTGGGCTGCAGGCTGCGCCTCTCCTCTGCCCTGGCAAGGGCTCTTGCCTTCATCTCACTTTGGATTCTGACCTGAGCCTTCAGCCCTGCTCAGGGGCTTTTCTGGGGTCCCTGCTCTATACCCCCCAGCCCCCTGAGGGGCTGACAACTGGGGATTATTCAGTGCTTTTCTGTCTTCCAGGCCAAATCCTACATTCAGTCCCTGCCACAAAGCCCCAAGAAGGATTTCTGTCAGCTCTTCCCGCATGCCAGTCCCCAGGGTGAGTCTTGGGGCCCGCAGTCTGTCTCAGCGGGCGGGCTCTCCATGGCATGTGAGGCTCACACTCTGTGACCGCAGCTGCAGACCTGCTGGAGAAGATGCTGGAGCTGGACGTGGACAAGCGCCTGACCGCCTCTCAGGCCCTCACCCACCCCTTCTTTGAATCCTGCCGGGACCCTGAGGAGGAAACAGAGGCCCAGCAGCCATTTGATGATTTCTTAGAACATGAGAAACTCACAGTGGATGAATGGAAGCGTAAGGGCTCGGGGCCTCGGGCTGCTTCCTCTCTCTGCCTGCAGCATCCCTCTCCTCTGCCTGCTTTGTTTTCCTGCCTGCCCTCAGCCGGTCCCAGCACCCTCCTGGAGACTATCACCTCTTTCTCTCTGAGAGAATACTGTCTCCTGTGTGCACTTCTTTCTCCCTGCACTGAGCTGACTTCCTGCTCCACACTATGTCTGTTGGGAGAGGGGGGATGTCTCTTGCCCTCAGCACTCCCTACCCCTTGAACCACCCTGTCTTTCTCAGAGCACATTTACAAGGAGATTGTGAACTTCAGCCCCATCGCCCGGAAGGACTCTCGGCGCCGGAGTGGCATGAAGCTGCAGTAGTGACCCGTCTAGCCCAACCCTCGGCTGAGCCCAGGAATGGCCACATGGTACCACCTGCCAGGCACTGCCCCTGGGACCAATATTTATTTATTGAAGTTTTAACCCGTCTTGGATTATAGCCTTCCAAGCAGAGGACAGAGGACCTTGCCTTGTGTAGGAAACAGGCCTACTAGATGCAGAATTCAGAGGTGTTGGTTGGGAGAAAATAGCTATGATCATAACTGGCCATATTAAAGCACCCATCTGGAGAATCGCCTGTGTGTGGGGTCCTTACCTTCGTGGCTGTAGTGGGGCTGAACTGGGGCAGGAGTCTACGGCAGTGATGGTGTATTAGTTTGCTAGGGCTGCTGTAACAAATTATCACAAACTGGGTGGCTTAAAATGATAGAAATTTATTCTCACAGTTCTGGAGGCTGGTAGTCTGAAATCAAGGTGTTGGCAGGGCCATGTTCCTTTTTTTTTTTGAGGTACGCGGGCCTCTGACTGTTGTGGCCTCTCCCGTTGCGGAGCACAGGCTCTGGGTGCGCAGGCTCAGCGGCCATGGCTCACGGGCCCAGCCGCTCCGCGGCATGTGGGATCTTCCCGGGCCGGGGCACAAACCCATGTCCCCTGCATTGGCAGGCAGACTCAACCACTGCGCCACCAGGGAAGCCCGGGCCATGTTCCCTTTGAAGGTTCTAGGGAAGAATCCCTCCTGGCCTCTTTTTAGCTTCTGGTGGCTCCTGGAATCTTTGGTGTTCTTTGGCTTATAGCTGCATCACCCCTGTCTCTGCCTCTGTCTTCACATGGCCTTCTCTGCTCTGTGTATCTCTGTCTTTGGCTGATCTTCTAAGAACATCAGTCACTGAATTTAGGACCCACCCTAATCCAGTGTGATCTCATCTTAATCCTTAGTAATTACGTCTGCAAATATCTCATTTTCAAATAAAGTCACATTCTGAGGTTCTGGGTGGACATGAATTTTGGGGGCACATTTTTCAACCCACTACAGATGGCCATGAGGGAGGGGCCCCATTCCAGAGCCCCTTTGTTGTGAAGCCAAACGTGTTTGGCTGCTAAACTAAGGGAGTTGCACAGAAAGCTGCAGCTGGTGAGACACTGCATGCAGGTTATTTTGGGTGAGTGATCAGCAATCAAGATATGAAACAGCAGGCTTGTTGACTGGGAGCTGCAGAAGGCAAAAATGGGCTTTTTCCAGGAAAACGGTTCTACTCCTTCCCCCTTTTGGGAATTGTACATCTCTCCTGAGCTTTAACCTGACAATGGATTGGATCCTTCTCTTCAGTTTTGAAAACTCTGTTCAGGTCTCAAACTTCCCTATGCACCAGGGCCTGGTTAATATGCAGATTCCTGGGCCCAGCCCCTGGGATTTTGATTTAGCAGGTCTGGGGTTGAGACCCTAGAACGTTTGAATGAGGACCCCTTCACCTCAACCCAAGCCCAGTGATTCTTGATGGATATCTGACCACATTTAGAGAAACATTTAGTTGATTTCAGTACCACTTAATTTGTCAAAAGGCCTAAATTAGAAACCTACAAAGGGAGACTGAGAGGCTTTAGATGACTTTCACACTCTCATTTTAGAGATGTTAAAACTGAGGCTCAGGGCATTTTTAGGGCAGTGAAACTATTTTGAATGATGTCATTGTAGATACATGACATTATGCATTTGTCAAAACTAGTGAAACTGGGCTTCCCTGGTGGCGCAGTGGTTGAGAGTCCGCCTGCCGATGCAGGGGACACGGGTTTGTGCCCCCGTCCGGGAAGATCCCACATGCCGCGGAGCGGCTGGGCCCGTGGGCCATGGCTGCTGAGCCTGCACCCTGGTGGCGCAGTGGTTGAGAGTCCGCCTGCCGATGCAGGGGACACGGGTTTGTGCCCCCGTCCGGGAAGATCCCACATGCCGCGGAGCGGCTGGGCCCGTGAGCCATGGCTGCTGAGCCTGCACGTCCGGAAACTGTGCTCCGCAACAGGAGAGGCCACAACAGTGAGAGGCCCGTGTACCGCAAAAAAACAAACAAAACAAAACAAAAAAAAACTAGTGGAACTGTACAACACAGTGAGTGAACCCTCAAGTAAACTAGGACTTTCTTTAATAATAATGTACCAATATTGGTTCATCAATTGTAATAAATGTACCACATTAATGTAAGATGTTAATATTTAATATTAGGGAAAACCATGCAGGTGGGAGGGAGAGAATATACGGAACCTTCTGTACTTTTGGCACAATTTTTCTGTAAACCTAAACCTGTGCTAAAAAATAATGTCTATTTTAAAAAAGAAGAAGAAAAAGCTTGAGGCTCCAGGGAGATACCCACAGTAAGAAAGTGGTAAAGTCAGGATTTGAACCACAGCAGCCTCGAACACTGTGCCAAAGGCTGTCAACCCAAGCTTGGAATCAAGGGTTGCCAGCCTCCCCACCCTTCTAGCCTGTCTCTGAACTTATTCACTGCTGCCTCTGTCCAAGGACCCTGTTTTCTCTCCCAAGGAGTGGCCCTCCTATCCAGGAGGGAGGAGTGGATCGAGGGAGGGGCTCTGACCTTGCTGATGACTAAACTGCCACCAGTCCCCTTAGTCTAAATCCTTCAGTGAATTGTCTTCTGAGACTCCTCAATAGCCCCAAGGAAAGTCTAGCCTTCCTGGCCTGGTATTCAAAGTCCCCTGCATTCTCTAAACTCATCTACTCCTACTGCCTCCCGTTTTCCTTATGCCAGCATGGCCTGCCAAGGAACACCAGCCCTGGGATACAACACCACGAGGCTCATTAACAGCTTAAAGGTTCTGACAAGTCCTACAGTGAGGAGAACTGTTCAACATCGTTTAATCCAGAACCTGCCAAATGTGCTTAACTGCAGGACCCCCTTTCTCCTGACGGCCAGCACACACAGAAGCCTCTTTGCCTAGTGCAGCCCAGTATGCAGGTCCCAATACTGCTTTTCCCCAAGCAGACCTGGAGCTTGGGCTTCTTTCAAAGCCTCTGCGGAGAAGTCCCTCCCTGTTTCTCCTCCTTATTCCCTCCAGACTTTGCCTCTGGCCTCCCTCCAGGAAGTCATTCTCCATCACCCTCCATCAGAGAATGGGCAGCTTCCTCCATCTGCCCCTGGCCCTCTATGAACAGCATTTACAGTGTGCAGGGCTCTGCTTCCCCTCCCCACTGCCCACTGTGAGCCTCTGACTGGAACAAACATGTATGAATGAATGATGTCCCAGGGGCCTGTTGGTCGTTTCTCTGCCCAGATCAGACCAGCATGGTATCCAGGGCAGCAGAGAACCCAGCAGGAAGCAGAAGTGGGTGGCTTGGCCTGTACCTTAGAGTGTTTCCCCTGAAAATCTCAGGCTCTCAGACTCCCAGGCCTCTGCCCATCATCCCTCAGTGTCCTCCAGTCCATCCCCCACCCAGAATTAAACTTCTGTGTGTCACCTCAGCCCCTTCTCTACAATTATCTCAAACTTGGAAAGTTTCTCCAGAGGGAGGCGAAGGCGCTGAGCAGTGTGAAGATGTTCGTGGGTTCTGCCTTACCCTGTGGGCACCTGGCCAGAGTGACAGGAGATGAGTCCATTCTCAGGCTGGGTGGGGGAAAGGGGCTGAGCTTGGGGTTCTGGGCTCAGTTACTCTCACAGTTGGCCTGCAGGTCTTTTGCCCCTGGCCCTTGGTGGACAGGGTTGAGCTTTGCCCTGTGGCCAGTGGGGCAGCTCAAAAGGTCTTGACAGAGATAAGGAAGCCAGACTCAGGAATTGGAGAGAGGTCAGTAGCAGCAATCGTGCCCTTGATTCCCTCCTTTGTGAAATGAAGGGTGTCTTTGCACAAAGGCACAGCTCCTCTCCCAAGGCAGCCTGGGCCTATCGCTGGGGCCTGGCAATTTGTGTCACTTGGGGCAGGGCTAGCCTGGCATGAAATGGGGGTGGCACTGCTCCCAGTGAGGGGCAGCACATGGAAAGGCAGAGATGGAGGAACTGCCCTTGCAAGGAGAGCCCGGTGTGCACACATGTCCCAGTGCCTGCAGGGGTGGAGGCTTGCTTGAAAGAGGGCTTGGCTCAACTTGCATGTGGCACATTGAAATAGCTTTTGTTCTCCAGGAGGGTGTGGGACAGTCATGTCCCTGAGCCGAGATACAACCACAGCTGGGGAGGGAGGAATCTCTTCCTCTTTTCCCCACATTTTCTGTCCTCATTCTCCCTAAACCCCCTGTGATTTAAGGTAAGAGGCTGGTGATTTTCCCCTATTCACAATGGGCAGCAGAGGCACAAGGCTACTCTATCAAGCTAAAGAAGATGTCGCTGTCATGCCTCACACCCCTACCCCAAGATTTCCTGGAGCAGGAGCAGTGCCTGGTGGGATTCTGACCTGGTTCCTCCTGTGCGAGCCTGTGCTCAGCGGGGCAGCCGTGATCACTCTGGGCCAGAGTGTCAACAAGGCCCCATCCCGCCCCGTCTGGGGGCTCCTGACCTTTTTTTTTTTTTTTTCTCCTGACCTTTTTTGTGCCGTGGATCCCTTCTCAAAATATTTTCCTATGCATAAAATAAAATACACAGGATCACAAAGGAAGCTAGTTATGTTGAAATACAGTTGTGAAAATATTTAAGTGTGTAATGTTTGGTGTACATGGGTTTCTTTATTAACACATTAAATAACAGGATCAAGGGGGTGAGCCCAACAAACTACTGCAAACTTGAAGTAGAAATGAGTTTAAACGATGTTTCAAGAAACGATGTTTCTGCAGCAACTGTAAAGGGAAATGAAAAGTACTGCTTTCTACTGGCCCTGCTAATGCAACTGTAGTTTGCTGCCTTTAAAAGTTGTAATATTTTCCAATCCAAATTCATGGACCTCTGAATTCCGGTGTACAGTCTATGGTTTGTGGACCCCAGTTAAAAATGCTTGTCCCGGATACTAAAATGTGACTTTTGGAATCCTCTGCTACGTCTTAGCCAACCCCCCTATTGTACCGCCGTCTGTGCCCCCAGCCCCCGCCTTGCATGGTCATGGAGCCAGGCTGGAAATGCCCAGATCTGCACCTGGATGCCTACAACACATACTAACCACCATTCCCCTGTGTTTCCCAACCTTACTGTCCAGGTAGGAATGGGTCTGACTGAGGCATTTCGCTAGGGAATTTGCTGAGGCCTCTATATCTAGTTTTCAACTAGGTGGAATCCTCCCATCCCCACCCCACAGCGTTCCTTCTAAACAATTTTACTGATGAAGACATTTGGGCCCAGAGTAGAGACTGGGGCCCAGGTCTCCTATTTACCACTGCACTGTTCTTTCCACTGCAACAGTGGCACAAGCACATATTGAGGTCAATGCGTGCTCTTCTCTCCCTGCATTACTGTCCCTGTTCCCCCAACCATCACGGACACAAAAGTAGCAGGGCTCTGAGACAGGTTTGTGTTAACCGGCCAAGGGAAGAAACTCCCAGAAGCACACTTGTTTCTCTCTGTTTTCTTAAAGGTCTCACCCTTGAGAATATTTTGGTAGAACTCCGGGAGGGGAAAAGGTGAGGGAGTGAGGAAGGGAAGTGCATTTGAGAAGTGATGTGGCTTAGCTAGGCAGTTTCTCCTGACCGGAAGGAGGTAGAGGCCCATTAATGCCCACATTCTTTGGGGACTATGTCCAGTTCCCTGTAAGGTGGTTAAGTGTTGAGCTCTGGAGGCATACTGCCTGCAGCTCTACCACTTATCAGCCATGTGACCTTGGGCCTCAGTTTCCTCATCTATAAGGATAATACTACTAAAGAAATTAACATAAGGGAAGCACTCAGAACAGTACCTGGCACATGGGAAGTGCTCACCAAGCATTAACTATTATTTTTAATTATTTTCTCTACCACATCCTCTTCCCTCCTTGATTACCCCATCTTCCGGACATTGTCATTTCCTCCTTCTCAACAGCAGTTTTCTCCACTCACCCGGTCTCCTTCATGTTAAATCTTCCCTCATAGGTCCTCAAGAGACCTGGCCCCGGTCACTTATACTACAGCTTATATTATGACCCTGGTATCTGCAGCTTCTCATGCAGGGTCTGGGAGGCAGCAGAGTGTGGAGTTGAGAATGTGAGCTTTCCATCTGAAAAGACCTGGGGTTGAGAGAGAAGGGGGATGGATTTAAGGAACTGGCTCAGTGACTGGGTGGGGAGTGGTTGGCAAGTCTGACATCTGTAGGGCAGGCTAGTAAGCTGAAAATTCAGGCAGAATTTCCATACATATTACAATCTTGAGGCAGATTCCTTCTTTTCTAAGAAACCTCAGTTTTTGCTCTTAAGGCCTTCAACTAATTGGATGAGGTCCACGTACATTATAGAGGGTGATCTGCTTTACTTAAAGTCAACTGATTGTAAATGTTCATCACATCTACAAAATTTCTTTCCAGCATCATCTAGACTAGTGTTTAAGGATACAACTGGGCACACAGCCTATCCAAATTGACACATAAAACTAACCATCACACCATGTGTTTGAGGGCAGGGTATTTACTCCTCTGAGCTTCATTTTCTTTCTCTAAAATGGAGTAATAGAAGGGTCTACCTCACAGGACTGGTGAGGGGTAAGTGCATACAGAGTGCACAGTAAATATTACTTCTTGTACCAGGAGGTGCTCAAAAACACACTGATGACGGCAATCCTCTTGGAAGTACTGGGAAATACATGCCATGGCCCATGGCCGCTGCTCTCAAGCATTTGGCTGAGTCATGTAGGTATGCGTTGTGCTTACTCCCATCTGCTCCCACCCAACAGACTGGCTCAGAACCTTTAGTTCATGTGAAAAACTCCCAAAGAAATGAACCTTCACTCTCTTTTTTACGGGGAGAGGAGGAAAGTTTCTCCATTGGGTTTCATTATCTTTGAGACAGTGGAGGACTTGGAGCAATACGTCAGAAAGAATTAAATTTCACTTCTTCAGCAGCCATTTCACATTTTGTGAGAACTGCATATTCATGTCGGTAAACAGCCAAGTAGGAACCAGATGACAGCTCAGTTTTCCTGGAAATCAGGAAATCAATCAAGCTGCCAAAATGAGATGACTGCATTGTGAAATACTGCTAACATTCCAGAAAGTTGTTTTAAGATGAATTTTTTAAAATGGAAATTCTGTTTCTCTTCCTCTTTCTCTTCCTCCCTCCCTCCTACTCTCCCTCCTATCCCTTCTCCCTCCCTTCCTTTTCTTCCCTCTCTCCCTCCCTCTCTTCCTTCCCCCCTCCCTCCCTCCCTTTCTTCCTTCTTACCTACCTACCTTCTTTTCACTCCTTTTTTTAAGCCAATGCTCAACTACTTCTTCTAATATGTTCAGCCTAGGTTTGAGTTTTCAAAAATAGGTGAGATGATATACGGGTCTCTTTGCCTCTCTCTGAGACCTTTTCATTGTTCCAATGGCACCCTTCTCTACCTGTCCAGGAGTCTGCTTGCCTTTATCCACACCTGTCTCTCCTGTTTCTTATCCTTTTTTTAAAAAAAATTTATTTATTTGGCTGTGTCAGGGTCTTAGTTGCAGCACGTGGGATCTTCATTGTGGCACGTGGGATCTTTCATTGCAGCACACAGCCTCTTCAATGCAGTGCATGGGCTTCTCTCTAGTTGTGGGACTTGGCCTCCAGAGCACATGGGCTCTCTAGTTGTGGCGTGTGGTCTCTCTAGTTGTGGCGCATGAGCTCAGTAGTTGTGGTGTGTGGACTCAGTAGTTGAGGCACACGGGCTCAGCAGTTGCGGTGCACGGGCTCTCTAGTTGTGGCACGTGGGCTCAGTAGCTGCAGCACGTGGGCTAGTTGCCCCTAGGCAAGTGGGATCTTAGTTCCCCAACCAGGGATGGAACCCACGTCCCCTGCATTGGAAGGCGCATTCTTAACCACTGGACCACCAGGGAAGTCCCTGTTTCCTATCCTTTTTTACAGTGAAACCATGACTTCAGCCACCTCCTTAAGAATTAGGAATGAAATGATTCCAAGAAACCTCTGTGTCTAGTGTCAAACTGTACCTTAAAATTTATTTGTTTAAATATATAAAATAAACTTTTAGTTTTAGAATAGTTTTAGATTTATAGAAAAGCTGCAAAGATAAAACAAAGAATTTCCATGTACTCCACACCCAGTTTCCCTATTATTAATATCTAACATTAGTATGCTACCTTTGTCACAACTAATAAATCAATATTGATATATTATTAACTAAAATCCATACTTTCATATTTCCTTAATTTTTACCTATTCTTTGCTGTTCCAGGATCCCATCCAGGATGCCACATATCTTCTTAGGCTCCTCTTGGCTGTGACAGTTTCTAAGACTTTCCTTATTTTCAGTAACTTTAACAATTTTGAAGTGTTACTGGTCAGGTATTTTGTAAAATGTCTCTCATTTAGGGTTTGTCTGATGTTTTCTCATGATAAGACTGGGATAATGTGTTTTGTGGACTAAGACCACATGGGTAAAATGCCATTCTGATCACACTGTGTCAAGAGTATATAGCACCAGGGACTTCCCTGGTGGCGCAGTGGTTAAGAATCCACCTGCCAATGCAGGGGACACGAGTTTGAGCCCTGGTCTGGGAATATCCCACATGCCATGGAGCAACTAAGCCCGTGCACCACAACTACTGAGCTTGCCCTCTAGAGACCGTGAGCCACAACTACTGAAGCCCACATGTTCTAGGGCCCGCATGCTGCAACTACTGAAACCCGCGCGCCTAGAGCCCATGCTCCGCAACAAGGGAAGCCACCGCAATGAGAAGCCCACGCACCACAATGAAGAGTAGCTCCCGCTTGCCACAACTAGAGAAAGCCTGCGCGCAGCAACGAAGACCCGAAGACCCAATGCAGCCAAAAAAAAAAAAGAGTATATAGTATCAAAATGATTTATCACTGTCAGTGTTAACCTTAATTACCTAGGTAAGGTTGTGTTAGCCAGATTTCTCCACTATAAAGTTACTTCTTCCCCCTTTTCATTCCCCTTTTTCACTGCCATTCCTTGAGAAGGGAATATCTACAAAAATTACTTGGAGTTCTCCTGTATGGGAGATTTATTCAGCAATTTATACCATAATGGACTCATGGATATTTATTTTATACTTTGGGTTATAATCTAATAAATAACAGAATAAAATAAAATAATAAAAGCTTTACCTTTTGAATTGATCTGTAGGTTTTCTTCCTTTTGTGTAGATTGAGCCCATATCCCTGAAAGGACCTGGAGGTACTGCCCACAGCCAGATGGAGAGTCCACTCATCAATCTTGCAGACACACAGGGTCCTAGGGGTAGTGGGAAACAGTTTACACTTCTCCCATTTGGATGCTGGTCAATCCACAGTCCACTTTGGATAACCATCCTGAAGGCCCGTCCCTCTCGTCTTTTTCCTTATTGATCCTCTCCGTCTTTTCCATCCCTATGTCCACCTACTCCTGGTAAGGAATTTGGGCGAAACTTCATTCTATCTGCATGAAATAATAAAGCTAAATAAAACAAATAAAACATTTATAGGCATTATAGCTATCCTCTAGTTGCATGTTTCCTAGGTGCACTGTTTTGGGTACTTTACATATATTGTTTCTAATCCTCACACTAATGACAATGTAATTGCTATTCCCATTTTACAGATGTGGAAACTGGGACTCTTGAGAGTTTAAAAAATTCACCCAAGGTTTTTCTGCTACTGTACAGTTTGCTCCTTCTCAATAGTCTCCCTCACTCCTTCATCTTCTCATCCACCTCCTACGTGACTACGGGCAAACCACTTCCATCTGAGCCTTAATTTCTCGTCTGGTGATACTGTTGGATGAATTCAATGAGAAATGCATAGAATGCATAGAAAGTCTTCTGCACAGGGGACTTCCCTGGTGGTGCAGTGGTTGAAAATCCACCTGCCAATGCAGGGGACACGGGTTCGATCCCTGGTCTGAGAAGATCCCACATGCTGCGGAGCAACTAAGCCCGTGAGCCTAGAGACTGTGCTCCGCAACAAGAGAAGCCACTGCAGTGAGAAGCCCGCACACAACAAAGAGTAGCCCCAGCTCGCCTGTGCGCAGCAACGAAGACCTAATGCAGCCAAAAATAAATAATTTAAAAATTAAAAGATTAAAAAAAAAAGAAAGTCTTCTGCATAGGATTCAATAAATAGCATCTGTTATTACTTTTAATTTCATGAGGATTAAATTAATTTTAAAAAACTCTATTCTTGTTTCCTTTTTCTATTTATGCTCACCTCTTAATGGTCTCATCTATTCTCATGGCTTTAAGTACCATCTATATGTCAATGAATAACAAATGTATATATCTACCTTGGATCTTTCCTTTAAATTTCAGACAAGTCAACATCTTCACTTGAGTGTTTTGAAACAAAAATTGGAGGTTCTGCTTCTAGTAGTGATGGAGTAGCCTGTATTGTATTATAATAATAATGGACTCTGGATAAAATAAAAGAATACAATGATTTGAAGGGACTGGAGAGAATAAAAGCAGGAAGAAACTGCAAAGGAGTCAACCATTGATAGAAGGGAGGTGCAGTGGATACGACTTGTGATTATAAGGATTTTTGCCTGAAGGCACTACCCAGAAAACGTAGCATAGAATGGCCAGAATTCAAGCGTAAAGTTGCTAGTTTGACAAGTCAGAGAATCAAGTTTAGAAAGGAAATCCAAGAAAGGAAGAAGGCACAGAGGCTTCTTAAAAATGCATATAAAATTTGACCAAATCCTTGGCTGACTCCTGACCTGTGCATGTGCAGGGGATACTCCAAGAAGCCCAGCAGAAAACAATGAGAAAAAGACAACTGGAAAATAGAGCAGAAATTTTAGCTGCTGCCTATCTCAAGGGACACAGAATTTGGAATTTTATGCCTGCCAAGTTAACTGCCTAATAAAAATAAATAGTCTCTAGAGGAAGATAACAGAATCTAGATTTTCTACAATGTATCTGCTACAATGCCCTGTATTAAAAGATTTTTTTTTAATGCTGAACTTGCAAATAAGCACCGAAATGTGAACCATAGGCAAAAGAAGGGCAGTCAATAAAAAGCAATTCTGAAATAACTCCGATATTTAATTCGTGGGTGAAGATTTCAAAGTGGCTATAATAAATATGTTCAAGAACCTTAAAAAACGTACTCATAATGAATAAGCAAGCAGGCAATTCATCAGAGAACTAGAAACTATAAAAAAAAGTGGTAATTCTAGAATTAAAAAACATACATGAAAAATTGACTAGATAGGCTTAATACAGTAATACATGATATGTGGCAGGCTGAGGCCGTGGAGGCAGAGCCGTGGATACTAAGCAACTGCGCATATGGAGGGCTGACTATAAGTTATATGCAGATTTTTGACGGCACAGAGGGTCTGTACCCCAACCCCTGCGTTGTTCAAAGGTCAACTGTATATTCTTCTCATAGTTTCTTTAAAAGAGATGAATATTTAAAGTGAAGAATATACCACTACATTGTAGAGTTTATAATATATGTATATTTAATAAATATGAAGACAATAGCACAAAAGATAAGTTGGGGGAAAAAAAAACCATAAAAAAGGGCTTCCCTGGTGGCGCAGTGGTTGAGAGTCCGCCTGCCGATGCAGGGGACACGGGTTCGTGCCCCGGGCCGGGAGGGTCCCACATGCCGCCGAGCGGCTGGGCCTGTGTGCCATGGCCGCTGGCCCTGCGCGTCCGGAGCGGCTGGGCCTGTGAGCCATGGCCACTGAGCCTGCGCGTCCAGAGCCTGTGCTCCGCAACGGGAGAGGCCACAACAGTGAGAGGCCCGTGTACCGCAAAAAAAAAAAAAAAAAAAAAAAAAAAGATTAGTTCGGGGAAATGGAACTTCACTGTTGCAAGATTCTTACATTTCATGTGATGTAAGACAATATAAAATCCAAGTAGAGGACTTCCCTGGCAGTCCAGTGGTTAAGACTCCATGCTTACACTGCAGGGGGCACAGGTTCAATCACCAGTTGGGGAACTAAGATCCCACATGCCGCATGGCATGGCCAAAAAATTTAAAAGAAAAAATTAAAATCCAAGTAGACTACGATAAGTTTAGGATGCATGCTGTAATGCCTAGAGCAACCACTGAAAAATAATGCAAAACAAGAATTAAAACAAAATGAGTAAAACATTCAATTAACCCAAACAAAGGCAAGAAAAAAGCAGATGGAACAAACAGAAGTAACAAATAGTAGACCTAAATCCTACCATATTTATGGTTCCATTAATGTAAATGACCTAAACACTTCAAATGAAAAGCAGAGATTGTCAGAAAGAATAAAAAAGTAAGACCCAACAACATGCTGTCTACATGAGAAGTACTTTAAATATAAAGACACAGGTAGATAGAAAGTAAAAGGATGAAAAATGAAAACACTAAGCATAAGACAGCTTGAGTGGCTACAGTATAGCAGACAAAAAAGATTTCAGGACAAAGTTGTTGGAGACAAAGAGGGACATTTATAAAATGAAAAGGTCAGTTTTCATCAGAAAGACATAACAATCATAAATGTGTGTGTGCCTAATAACAGAGCTTCAAAATGCACGCATACTGACAGAACATACCCAATATATCTATTTCATTATTTTGTGTTCTATATCACTAACATCTTCCCTTAGCTATTTTGTTTTATTTATTTATTTATTTTTAATTTTTATTTTTATTTTTTTTTGTGGTATGCGGGCCTCCCTCTGCTGTGGCCTCGCCCGTTGCGGAGCACAGGCTCCGGACGCGCAGGCTCAGCGGTTATGGCTCACGGGCCCAGCCACTCCGCGGCATGTGGGATCCTCCCAGACCGGGGCGCGAACCCAGTTCCCCTGCATCGGCAGGCGGACGCGCAACCGCTGCGCCACCAGGGAAGCCCCCCTTAGCTATTTTAATGTCTATTATGCTTGTTCTAAACTTTCGGTTCATCTGTTTGAATACCTCTACTTCTGAAGGTAGTGCTCCTTGGGATGTCTTTTTATTTTGGCTCCTCTGTCTAATAATGAGCACTGGGGAAGGCCAGAGGTCATACCTAGTCTGTACAACAATAAGATAGTGGGCAACCTTGCCTTGTTTCAAAGGAAGTGCTTCTAAAATACTTAATGTTGTGATTAAGTATGAATGTTTACTGAGTGTTGGTGGATACATTTAATCAGGTTAAGGAAGTTGACTTTTTTCTAATTTGATAGTGTTTTAAAAAAAGTTGCATGACTGTTAAATTGTACTGAATGCCTTTTCTATAACAATTATCATGTTTTCCCCTTTAAATCTCTTTATATAATGAATCTACTAATAGATTTTCTAATGTTAAATTATCCTTAGATTCCAATGGTAAATCCTTCTTGGTTATAATACATAGGCACACATCTATTATTAACATCTTGTGGTACATTGGTTACAATCTATGAATCAATACTGATATACTCATGAACTAAAGTTCATAGTTTACATTAGGGTTCACTCTGTGTGTAGTATAGTTGTTATAGCTTTGATAAATGCACAATGTCATGTATCCACAATTACAGTATCATACAGAATAATTTCACTGCCCTGAGTGCTCTATTAATCCCACCCCCACCCCCTGCCTGCTGCAGCCCTGGCAACCAGTAATCTTTTTACTGTTTCTATAGTCTTGCCTTTTCCAGAAGGTCATATAGTTGGACTCATAGAGTAGGTAGCCTTTTCACATCGTTTTTTTCATTTAGCAATATGCATTTAAAGTTCCTCCATGTCTTTTCATGACTTGATAACACTTCTTTTTCTCACTAACATTCCACTGTCTGGATGCACCACCATTTATTCATCCATTCACCTCTTGAAGGATATCTTGGTTGCTACCAGTTTGGGGCAATCATGAATAAAGCTGCTATAAATCCGTGTGCAGGTTTTTGTGCGAGCATACGTTTTTTAACTCAGTTCAGTAAATACCTAAGAGCACAATTGCTGGATTGCACGGTAAGCCTTTGTTTAACCTCATAAGAAACTTCCAAACTGTTTTCCAAAGTGGCTGCATCATTTTGCATTCCCACCAGCCAAGAATGAGAGTTCCTGTTGCTCCACATCCTCATCAGCCTTTAGTGTTGTCAGTATTTTGGATTTTAGCCAATCCAATAGTTGTGTAGTGGTATCTCATTGTTTTACTTTGTAATTCCCTAATGACATATTCTGTTGATCATCTTTTCATGTGCTTATTTCCCATCTGGACATCTTTGGTGAGGTGACCGTTCAGATTTTTTTTCCCGTTTAAAAAAATTAGGTTGTTTGGGGAATTCCCTGTTGGTCCAGTGGTTAAGACTCCACACGTTCACTGCTGAGGGCCCAGGTTAAATCCCTGGTCTGGGAACTAAGACCCCACAAGCCGCGCAGTGCGAGCCAAAAAAAAAAAAATATTAGGTTGTTTTCTTATTGTTGAATTTTGAGTTCTTTGTATATTTTAGATACATGTCCTCTATCAGATACATGCTTTGCAAATATTTTCTCCCAGTCTGTGACTTACCTTTTCATTCTCCCAACAGTATCTTCTGCAGAGCAGAAGTTTTCAATTTTGATGTAATTCAACTTATGTATCTATTCTTTGATGGATCATGCTTTTGGTGTTGTATCTAAAAACTCATCACTAAACCCAAGATCACCTAGATTTTCGCCTATATTATATACTCACCTGACTTGAAATGTTTGGCTTTTTCATTCTTCTTCACAGTACAACCCTCTTCTGACTTCACCTCAGAAGTTTCTGTGCTATTTTCTAGTTTTCCCTATTTCAGCAGTCACATTTCTGAATCCTTTATTTCTCAGATACTAGTTTTCTTCCCTCTTGGGCAATCATCTCCCCGAGTCAGTAAAAGCCAATTACTTTTTCAGTTTTCTAGTGTCTCTGATCTCATAGCTGTGTTCTTTGACTTTTGGACAACCATCACTGCACTCTTTAACCCTCAAAACACTGCCATAGAGGTCTAAAAGGAAAGAAAGTAAATGATATGGAGGTAGTGTTTGCTAGTTCCCAGAACCAATCTCAGGAGATGAAAGAGCAAACACTTCCCAAACTTTGTAATTCCAGCCTGTTTGATCTAAATTCATATCCAGTGCTCACTTGTTAATTAACAGATTTCTTTGCTGATTTTCCTTGCACACTTAGCAAGGAAACCTCTATAAGAAAAAATTTCAGTTACAGAATTTAAACTGACAATATCTTATATCAAAAAGGAAAAACAAATTGGTTTCTTCCCATTTGTCTTTTCTTTTTGTAATTGAGTAAATTAAGTTCCTAAAGGTTCTAACAATCATATTTTATTTCATTAGAAAACAACAGCAGTAAGAAATGTGTTTGATGGACTTGTTAGGTAATTTTTATAAATGACTGCTCTTTCTGATTAAGTATGCTTTTACAAAGATAAACCACTAAATCATTCACATAAATTCTGTCTGACATGTTTAACTTAAACAAGCTGAGGCAGACAGTGTGTATTAGTTTCCTAGGGCTGTTGTAACAAACTTCCACAAACTGGGTGACTTTATAAACGATAGAAATTTATTCTCTCACAGTTCTGGAGGCCAGAAGTCTGAAATCAAGATGTTGGCAGGGCCATGCTCCCTCTGAAGGCTTTAGGGAGAAGAAGACTCCTTCCTGGCCTCTTTCTAGCTTCTAGTGGTTACCGGCAATCCTTGTCATTCCTTGGCTTATAGCTACATCACTCCAGCTTCCACTTCCGTCTTCACATGACCATCTTCCCTTTGTGTGTTTGTGTCTCCAAATCTCCGTCTTCCTTATAAGGACACCAGTCATTGGATTTAGGGTCCACCCTATTCCAGCATGACATCATCTCACTAACTACATCTGCAAAGACCCTCTTCCAAATAAGGTCACAGTCACAGGTATCAGGGGTTAGGACTTTAACATATCATTTTGGGGAACATGAGAGTGCATGCTAGAGGCCTAGGGTATAAAAATCAAATTCAAAGTTGATATGCTAAAGAAAGAAAAACACAGGACAAAATGTGCTTTAGGAAGAATAAATGGGGTGGTGGTGGTGTGGTATGTGGTTATAGCTGTGAAGAAGGGCTGCTTCAGATGGAGAGGGTGCCTATTCTAAACCTTCAAAGAGAAGCAGGGTCTAAATAGGCTTGTCTTCAGTCCCCCCAAAAGAATGAGGAAAACAAAGATCCCAATTCCCCAATATTAACTAAAGGAAATTGTCAAAGTGACTGAGTAAAAGTTAAAAGCAAGATAATCACAGCTGAACGTGAGCAGGATGTATTGGACTAGGTCTCATAATTGGTCACCAGCCAAGTTATAGAAGGCAACACATTCGCTATACCTTTAATTTTTGCTTCTTTTTTTGTTTGTTTTGCTTCGTTATTGGCTAATCAAGTGTCTGGTAAACATTTCTCATCTATATTATCGATTGGCATTTCCCTCAACCATTTGCTCAAATCTCAAAAAGCACTGGCTGTTCCATCGTGTCACATAAGAGCCCTGGGAATCCAAGGGGGGAAAGACCTCAGAGTCCCTTGAGTCTCTCTGGAGGGAGAGAGTGAGACACTGGGCTGTGAATATTTTCCTCCAGCTCAGGGACACTTGAGGAAAGTTTGACCCTGAGTGGAACTTATACTAGGCAAGTGATGTACCCGTTAGAGAGATATAAGGCTCTTGTTGGGGTGGCCACATACTGGCTACTGATCTGAGGATGTCCTAGGCATGCTCTCCCTGCTTGTTGGAATTGCTTTATATCTAAAATCCTTTAAAAAATCTTTTTCTGCACTTTATCTTAAAATTTTCTTTCTTTTCACTTTGTATTTCTCTTAAGGTATCATCTGTTGTGTTTTCCCACTCTTGTGCTTCTTTTAATTAGGTCTTCATTTATGGAATGATCTTTCATTTCTAATTACTTTCTGAATTCCGTCACCTCAGAATTTCTAATTCTGATTTAGGGTTATTTTTCATGCCATGTATTATTTTATTTTAATGTCTTTTAGCTTGTTTTAAAATAATAGGTTACAGCTTTGATCTACTGTTTGAGCTTGTCCTGGCATGTGTTCATTAGCTGAAGGAATGTTATTCTGTATATTATTCCCTTTTTATTATAATAATTTTGTTTAGGAGTAATACTGATATTTTTCTGTTGCTTTTTTTCCAGTTTTTCTTGAAGTTATGGTAAAATACACACTAAAAGATGACTGTCCATTCCCTCCAGACCCTGGCAACTTTCTATCTCTATGGTTTTGACTACTCTAAGTACCTCATACAAGTGGAATCATACGGTATTCGTCTTTTTGTGACTGGCTTATTTTGCTCACCATAATGTCCTCAAGGTTCTTCCATGTTGTTGCATATTGCAGAATTCCCTTCCTTCTAAAATCTGAATAACATGTATGTACCACATTTTGCTTATCCACTCATCTACTGATGGACACTTGGGTTGCTTCCACATTTTAGCTATTGTGAATAATGCCGCTATGCATATATGGGTGCACAAATATCACTTTGAGACCCTGTTTTCAATTATTTTCAGTATATACCCAGACTGGGAATTGCTGAATCATATGGTAATTTTATTTTTTATGTTTTGAGGAATTACCATAATATTTTCCCCAGAGACTATACCATCTTACATTGCCACCAACAGTGCACAAGGGTTCCATTTTCTCCACATACTCACCAACACTTGCTGCTTTCTGGGTTTTTTTGATAGTGCCCATCCTAATGGGTGTGAAGTGGTATCTCATACTTTCTCCATGCCTCAACCAGCAGCTTGCCTTATAGCACAGCGGAGTGGCCTACTGAGGATCCAGGTGAACCTCCAACTGAGACAACACCTATGAGGTGTTGGATGCTGGTCTGCAGGATGTACTATATGCTTGAAATCATGAACCAATGTATCTGCACACACTGCTTCTCCTAATTGCAGGTATGGAAACGATGAGGTGGAAGTGGGATAGTGCCTTTCAATATTAAGTGAAATGACTTGCCAAATAATTGCTTCTTATCTCCATGACTTGGGACTCTGCTGATTTGGGATTGGGGATACAAGAGCTTACTTAAGGGGAAAAAAACAATGTTTCCATTGTTGGTCATTTTGGACTTTTATACCACAAATAATTAGGCAAAAGAGGGGTCATGGTGTTAACTGGGGTGACTGATCCTGAATAATACTGACAATCAAGATAGAAACGTTGCAGCTTCAAAGTGGGCATGAGAGAATCTTAACTCAGATTTGTTGTTCTTGAGCAGGTCTTATACTACCACATCCAATGGAAAAAGTTAATGGAAGACCACCACACCCCCAAAGGACAGAATTATCAAGGGCTAGATCCCTTGTGAAGGTAAATTTACTAAGAAACCCCAGCTCACTAAGTGCCTGTGTGAAGGCAAAGGGAATGTGGCATAAATTACAGAAGGGGAAAGTCATACATACCAACTGCATCCTCATAAGCAATTACAGAATAAAGACTGTCACCTCTAGCCATATTTCTTTCATTGTTGTGTATATATTTATACATTTTAATGAGTTTTTTTCTTCCTCTTCCCCACTTCCACTATTGTATTTGGCATGTAAGTTGTGGTTAATTATACAATTTTTAAAAATCAGAATTATTGAGGTATACTTTAGTATAGTAAAATTCATCTTTTAGGTGTACAGCTCAATGAATTTTGACAGGTGTACAGTCATATAACCACAATCAAGATATAAAATATTTCCTTTACCTCCAAAACTCCCTCATGCCCCTTTGAAGTCAATTTGCTCTCCCCAGTTCCCCAGTCATTGGCAACCACTGATCTGAATTTTGACCCTATGCTTTTGCCTTTTACAGAATGTCATTTATATGGACTTGTACACTGTGTACCCCTTTGTGTCTGGCATCTTTTGCTTGGCATAGAATCTTTTTATTTATTTATTTAAAAATTTTTTTAAAATTTATTTATTTTAATTTATTTATTTTTGGCTGTATTGGATTTTCGTTGCTATGCATGGGCTTTCTCTAGTTGTAGCAAGCGGGGGCTACTCTTCGTTGTGGTGTGCTGGCTTCTCATTGTGGGGGCTTCTCTTGTTGAGGAGCATGGGCTCTAGGCTCGCAGGCTTCAGTAGTTGAAGCATGTGGGCTCAGTAGTTGTGGCTCACGGGCTCTAGAGCGCAGGCTCAATAGTTGTGGCACACAGGCTTAGTTGCTCCACGGCATGTAGGATCTTCCCGGATCAGGGCTTGAACCCATGTCCCCTGCATTGGCAGGCAGATTCTTAACCACTGTGCCACCAGGGAAGACCTTGAATCTTTTAAAATGTATGAAATGCTTAAAGAAATAAAAATGCCATCATACTATGAGTGAAAAAACAAGACCCAAATTGGAATACAAAGAGATAAGAAGGTGAAAAGGTCTTAAAGAGGGTTTAGGGATATGGGGGATAGAACGAGAAGGTCTAATGTAATGTAATCAGTCATGGCAGAAGAAAACAAAGAGACTGGAGAGAAGAACTGACTAACAGCAGACTTCTCAACAGCAACAGTAAATTCTAGACTACTGGAATACTGCCCCAAGTGCTGAGAGAAAACAGCTATCAACCTAAACTTACAACCAGAAAATTATCTTTCAAGAAAAATTATGAACTAAAGATATTTTCAGATAAACAAAAAACACCTAGCTTTCTTTGAGAATTTCTAAAGGATACAATTCAGGTAGAGGGAAAAAGATCCTAGTCAGAAGGTTTGAGATGCAAGAAAGAAAGGGAGGCTAAAAAAAAAAAAAAACAGTAGAAATGTAGGCAAATCTGAACAAACATTTTGTCAAGTGAAAATGAAAATAATATGTAGGGTTAATAAAAGGTCAAGGCTTGTGGTAAAAGGGGGTTGGTGAGAGCAATTTCTCTCTTCTTAAAGTTGTCTTGCAAAAACTGCAAGAAATATGGGGGATTAAAAACCAGTTAACTCTATTTTCAGGAAAACTGAGTGACAGGTATCATCTGTATACTCAAAAATGCATTAAGTGCTGCCAAAAGCATCACAGAAGCCGCATGGTGATCAAGTAGATACCACAGAGATTAAGTGAACAGAAAGAGGCCAGAGGTGACAGATCTCAGAAAATATTAGTAAAACTACATTTCCTGTGGATAAAGGGCTCACCCTGAAGTGAGTAACCTACATCCTTTACACACCACAAGAGTTGAGAGAGCTGGAAATCACCAGGCAGAAGGTAACTGGTCAGAAGCTATGTGGATGGAAGTACAAGAAAGATAAAGGGAGAATAGAAAAAGACCCAGAGGTGGCAGATCTTGGAAAATGCCCACATAATACACTCACTGAAGGAATCTCTTACAAATGGCTGGGCCAGAAAAATCCAACTCATTGAGTAAAGAGTAATAAAAAAGGAAGTGGCACATCATTATTACAAAGATACTATAAGACAAAAGGTGGGAAGGAACAGCAAAAGTTAAGAGATGAAGAACCAGACAAGAAACAGATTAAAAATCTAACCACAAGTTAACTATAAACAGAACAAAACAAGCAACTACCTCAATGAAGAAAGGCTTCATAGCAGAAATGCAAGAAATCAAGGAAGAGATGGCAAGAAAACAGGAGACGGAATATGGAAAAAAAAAGTAAAAGCAGAAATTAATAAGTTAGAAAACAAGAAGGAAAGAACCAATAAATAAATGGAAAAGGTATGGGGAAGAAAAAAAATCCTAACTTAAACTAATGAAGAAAAGATGGAAGAATGCACAAATACACAAAAATAAGAAATAACCACAGAAACAAAAAAAGTTTAGAGAATCATTTAAAAATTACTTTGCTGAGAATTCCCTGGCCGTCCAGTATTTTTCTGTTGCTTTTTTTCCAGTTTTTCTTGAAGTTATGGTAAAATACACACTAAAAGATGACTGTCCATTCCCTCCAGACCCTGGCAACTTTCTATCTCTATGGTTTTGACTACTCTAAGTACCTCATACAAGTGGAATCATACGGTATTCGTCTTTTTGTGACTGGCTTATTTTGCTCACCATAATGTCCTCAAGGTTCTTCCATGTTGTTGCATATTGCAGAATTCCCTTCCTTCTAAAATCTGAATAACATGTATGTACCACATTTTGCTTATCCACTCATCTACTGATGGACACTTGGGTTGCTTCCACATTTTAGCTATTGTGAATAATGCCGCTATGCATATATGGGTGCACAAATATCACTTTGAGACCCTGTTTTCAATTATTTTCAGTATATACCCAGACTGGGAATTGCTGAATCATATGGTAATTTTATTTTTTATGTTTTGAGGAATTACCATAATATTTTCCCCAGAGACTATACCATCTTACATTGCCACCAACAGTGCACAAGGGTTCCATTTTCTCCACATCCTCACCAACACTTGCTGCTTTCTGGGTTTTTTTGATAGTGCCCATCCTAATGGGTGTGAAGTGGTATCTCATACTTTCTCCATGCCTCAACCAGCAGCTTGCCTTATAGCACAGCGGAGTGGCCTACTGAGGATCCAGGTGAACCTCCAACTGAGACAACACCTATGAGGTGTTGGATGCTGGTCTGCAGGATGTACTATATGCTTGAAATCATGAACCAATGTATCTGCACACACTGCTTCTCCTAATTGCAGGTATGGAAACGATGAGGTGGAAGTGGGATAGTGCCTTTCAATATTAAGTGAAATGACTTGCCAAATAATTGCTTCTTATCTCCATGACTTGGGACTCTGCTGATTTGGGATTGGGGATACAAGAGCTTACTTAAGGGGAAAAAAACAATGTTTCCATTGTTGGTCATTTTGGACTTTTATACCACAAATAATTAGGCAAAAGAGGGGTCATGGTGTTAACTGGGGTGACTGATCCTGAATAATACTGACAATCAAGATAGAAACGTTGCAGCTTCAAAGTGGGCATGAGAGAATCTTAACTCAGATTTGTTGTTCTTGAGCAGGTCTTATACTACCACATCCAATGGAAAAAGTTAATGGAAGACCACCACACCCCCAAAGGACAGAATTATCAAGGGCTAGATCCCTTGTGAAGGTAAATTTACTAAGAAACCCCAGCTCACTAAGTGCCTGTGTGAAGGCAAAGGGAATGTGGCATAAATTACAGAAGGGGAAAGTCATACATACCAACTGCATCCTCATAAGCAATTACAGAATAAAGACTGTCACCTCTAGCCATATTTCTTTCATTGTTGTGTATATATTTATACATTTTAATGAGTTTTTTTCTTCCTCTTCCCCACTTCCACTATTGTATTTGGCATGTAAGTTGTGGTTAATTATACAATTTTTAAAAATCAGAATTATTGAGGTATACTTTAGTATAGTAAAATTCATCTTTTAGGTGTACAGCTCAATGAATTTTGACAGGTGTACAGTCATATAACCACAATCAAGATATAAAATATTTCCTTTACCTCCAAAACTCCCTCATGCCCCTTTGAAGTCAATTTGCTCTCCCCAGTTCCCCAGTCATTGGCAACCACTGATCTGAATTTTGACCCTATGCTTTTGCCTTTTACAGAATGTCATTTATATGGACTTGTACACTGTGTACCCCTTTGTGTCTGGCATCTTTTGCTTGGCATAGAATCTTTTTATTTATTTATTTAAAAATTTTTTTAAAATTTATTTATTTTAATTTATTTATTTTTGGCTGTATTGGATTTTCGTTGCTATGCATGGGCTTTCTCTAGTTGTAGCAAGCGGGGGCTACTCTTCGTTGTGGTGTGCTGGCTTCTCATTGTGGGGGCTTCTCTTGTTGAGGAGCATGGGCTCTAGGCTCGCAGGCTTCAGTAGTTGAAGCATGTGGGCTCAGTAGTTGTGGCTCACGGGCTCTAGAGCGCAGGCTCAATAGTTGTGGCACACAGGCTTAGTTGCTCCACGGCATGTAGGATCTTCCCGGATCAGGGCTTGAACCCATGTCCCCTGCATTGGCAGGCAGATTCTTAACCACTGTGCCACCAGGGAAGACCTTGAATCTTTTAAAATGTATGAAATGCTTAAAGAAATAAAAATGCCATCATACTATGAGTGAAAAAACAAGACCCAAATTGGAATACAAAGAGATAAGAAGGTGAAAAGGTCTTAAAGAGGGTTTAGGGATATGGGGGATAGAACGAGAAGGTCTAATGTAATGTAATCAGTCATGGCAGAAGAAAACAAAGAGACTGGAGAGAAGAACTGACTAACAGCAGACTTCTCAACAGCAACAGTAAATTCTAGACTACTGGAATACTGCCCCAAGTGCTGAGAGAAAACAGCTATCAACCTAAACTTACAACCAGAAAATTATCTTTCAAGAAAAATTATGAACTAAAGATATTTTCAGATAAACAAAAAACACCTAGCTTTCTTTGAGAATTTCTAAAGGATACAATTCAGGTAGAGGGAAAAAGATCCTAGTCAGAAGGTTTGAGATGCAAGAAAGAAAGGGAGGCTAAAAAAAAAAAAAAAACAGTAGAAATGTAGGCAAATCTGAACAAACATTTTGTCAAGTGAAAATGAAAATAATATGTAGGGTTAATAAAAGGTCAAGGCTTGTGGTAAAAGGGGGTTGGTGAGAGCAATTTCTCTCTTCTTAAAGTTGTCTTGCAAAAACTGCAAGAAATATGGGGGATTAAAAACCAGTTAACTCTATTTTCAGGAAAACTGAGTGACAGGTATCATCTGTATACTCAAAAATGCATTAAGTGCTGCCAAAAGCATCACAGAAGCCGCATGGTGATCAAGTAGATACCACAGAGATTAAGTGAACAGAAAGAGGCCAGAGGTGACAGATCTCAGAAAATATTAGTAAAACTACATTTCCTGTGGATAAAGGGCTCACCCTGAAGTGAGTAACCTACATCCTTTACACACCACAAGAGTTGAGAGAGCTGGAAATCACCAGGCAGAAGGTAACTGGTCAGAAGCTATGTGGATGGAAGTACAAGAAAGATAAAGGGAGAATAGAAAAAGACCCAGAGGTGGCAGATCTTGGAAAATGCCCACATAATACACTCACTGAAGGAATCTCTTACAAATGGCTGGGCCAGAAAAATCCAACTCATTGAGTAAAGAGTAATAAAAAAGGAAGTGGCACATCATTATTACAAAGATACTATAAGACAAAAGGTGGGAAGGAACAGCAAAAGTTAAGAGATGAAGAACCAGACAAGAAACAGATTAAAAATCTAACCACAAGTTAACTATAAACAGAACAAAACAAGCAACTACCTCAATGAAGAAAGGCTTCATAGCAGAAATGCAAGAAATCAAGGAAGAGATGGCAAGAAAACAGGAGACGGAATATGGAAAAAAAAAGTAAAAGCAGAAATTAATAAGTTAGAAAACAAGAAGGAAAGAACCAATAAATAAATGGAAAAGGTATGGGGAAGAAAAAAAATCCTAACTTAAACTAATGAAGAAAAGATGGAAGAATGCACAAATACACAAAAATAAGAAATAACCACAGAAACAAAAAAAGTTTAGAGAATCATTTAAAAATTACTTTGCTGAGAATTCCCTGGCCGTCCAGTGGTTAGGACTCCGTGATTTCACTGCCGAGGGCCCAGGTTCAATCAATCCCTGGTTGGGGAACTAAGATCCCGCAAGCTGTGTGAACAAAAATAAATAAACAAAATAAAAATACTTTGTTTAACCCTATGCAAGCAATTTTGAAAACCTGTATGAAGTACATCACTTTTGAGGAATTATATAATTTATCAAAACAAACTCCCAAATAAGAAGAAAATCAAAATGTGATAGTTTTTAAAGAATACCCCTACCAAAAATATCAGTCCCAGGTCTCACAAGGAAGTTCTACCAGGCCTTTAAGAAACAGACAACCGTCCAATGCGTATTTCCCAAATGTTTTTTAAACTATTTCAAGGGATTGAAAATGAAGAAAACTTCCAAGTTATTTCTATAAGGCAGGTATAACATTAGTACCAAAATATGACAAGGAAAGAAGGGAGGAAATTACAGACCAATCTCACTTCTGGGTATTGATGCAAAAATACTATTAGTTGTCTATTGCTGTGTGATAAATTACCACAAATACAGCAGCTTAAAACAATATACATTTATTATCTCAGAGTTTCCATGGATTAAGGAGTCTGAACACAGCTTAGTTGGGCCCTCTTTTCAGAGTCTCACAGGGTAACAATCAAGGTGTCAGCCAGGCTGCACTCTCATCCAGGGCTCACATCCTTTTTCAAGCTCACATGGTTGTTGGCAGAATTCATTTCTTTGCGGCTGTAAACTCAGGACAGTTGACATCTTCAAAGCCAGCAGGATAGCTTCTCTGAGTTCAGAGAAGGCCCTAAACTCTCTTTTAAAGGGTTTACTTGATCAGGTAAGGCTCATCCAAAGTAATCTCCCTTTCATTAACTCAAAGTCAACAGATTAGGGACCTAATTACATCAGCAAAATCCCTTCACCTTTGCCACATAATATAACATAATCACGGGAGTGATATAACCTATTATATTTCATAGGACCTGCCTACCTTCTTCAAGGGAAGGGGATCATACTAGGGTACAAAATACTGCTTAAGTACACTAAGTAAAATATAGCAAACAAAAACCAGGGATACATTAAAGACAACACATTATGATCGAGTAAGATTATTTTAAAAATACAAAGATAGTTCCATATAAGGATATAACTTTCACAGATACTAAGAAAGCTTTGATAAAGTTCAACAAACATCCTTGATTTAAAAACCCTCTAAAGGGGCTTCCCTGGTGGCGCAGTGGTTAAGAATCTGCCTGCCAATGCAGGGGACACGGGTTCGATCCCTGGTCTGGGAAGATCCACATGCCGCGGAGCAACGAAGCCCATGCGCCACAACTACTGAGCCTGCCCTCTAGAACCCGCGAGCCACAACTACTGTAGCCTGTGTACCTAGAGCCCGTGCTCCACAAGAAGAGAAGCCACCGCAATGAGAAGCCCATGCACCGCGAGGAAGAGTAGCCCCCGCTCACTGTAACTAGAGAACGCCTGTGTGCAGCAACAAAGACCCAATGCAGCCAAAACTAAAAAAATAAATAAATAAAATAAATAAATTTTAAAAATAAAATAAAAACCCTCTAAAGGACTTCCCTGGTGGCACAGTGGTTAAGAATCTGACTGCCAATGCAGGGGACACAGTTTCAAGCCCTGGTCCAGGAAGATCCCACATGCCGTGGAGCAGCTAAGCCTGTGTGCCACAACTACTGAGCCCGTGTGCCTACAGCCCATGCTCTGCAACAAGAGAAGCCACCTCAATGAGAAGGCTGTGCACCGCAAGGAAGAGTAGCCCCCGCTCGCCACAACTAGAGAAAGCCCGTGCACATAAGTGAAGACCGAATGAAGCCAAAAATAAATAAATAAAATTAATTAATTAAAACAAAAACCCTCTAAAAAGGAGGAATAGATTCTTCTTTAACATTGTAAAATAAATTAATTTTATCCCCAAAATGAGTATGATGCTTAATGAGGAAACAGTAGGAGCATTTTCAATGAAATCAGGAAAAGACTGTCTACTACCATGACTGTTATTAACATTATACTAGAGATACTACCAACACAATTGGTGAAGATTTTAAAAAATTCAGAAGTATAGAAACAGGAAAGGAAGGGGTAAAGTTATTACTATTTGCATAATGTGACTATACACATGCAAAACGCAAGATAATCAACTGAAAACTACTAAAAACAATAATAAAATCCAGTAAAGTAAAATATAAAAAATTAATATATGAACATAAGTAATTTTCACATATCCAAGCAATAATCAGAAGATACACTGAAAGGAAAGGTCCCATTCATTACAGCGACAAAAATATAAAATACTCAGGAATTACCCTAACCAGAAATGTGTAAGAACTAGCATGGGGTGGGGGGGGCAGGGGAGCCTAAAACATTATTGAAGCACACAAAAGACTTGAGCAAAAAGAAGACCTATTGTTGAATAGTAAGACAATATCAAAGAGGTTTCGATTTTCCCTTTAAAAATATCAAATGACTTCTTTTAAAAAATATATCTTTCTGGGGACTTCCCTGGCGGTCCAGTGGTTAAGACTGGACCTTCCAACGCAGGGGGTGCAGGTTGGAGCCCCGGTCGTGGAGCTAAGATCCCACATGCCTCCCAGCCAAAAAAACCCAAAACAAAACAGAAGCAATATTGTAACTAATTCAATAAAGACTTAAAAAATGGTCCACATCAAAAAAATCTTTAAAAAAAGAATCTTTCTTTTTTCTTTTTTAAACCAATTTCATCCTAAAATAGGTATGGAAAAACAAGAATAGCCAGCAAAAGATCATCCATATGATCATTAAAAGACAGAAAATACTTTAGGGTAATTTAATAAAAATGCACAAAACCCTTGCACTGAAATCTATAAAATATTTCTGAGTGAAATTAAAGACATGCATTCATGGAAAAAATATTCTATTAATGGACTATAATACTCATACTGTTAAGCTATTCCCCCCAAATTGATATACTCAATGCAATTCCAATGAAAATCTCCAGCAAGCTTTATTATGGAAATTGATAAGCTGATTCTAAAATTTATATGGAACTGCAAGGGACATAGAATACTCAAAATGACCTTAGAAAAGGAAAGTAAATTTGGAGAAATTATTCTACATGCCTTCAAAGCTTATTATAAAGCAAAGAAAATCAAGACAGTGTGACACTGGCAAAAGAACAAATAGATCAATGTTATAGAATAGAGTCAAGAAATAGACCCATGCGTATCGGTCAAATTATTTTTGACAAAGTCATTAAATAGAGAAAGAAAAATATTTTTGAAAAATGATACTAGAAGTACAATTTACATACCGTGAAATGCACAGATTTAAACTGCACAGTTCCACCAGTTTTAACAAACGTATATACAAATTAATACATTCTTACTCTTGTCAGTTCCCAGGCTGATGGCTTTAAACACATGAAAGAATGCTCAAACTCTCATAATAATAGAAATTCAAGTTAAAACTACATCAAAATATCATTTTTTTCACCTATCAGTTTGGCAAAAACTCTAAAAGTCTGCCAACACATTCCATTGATGAAGCTGTGGGAAAGCAGGCACTCTCACACATAGCTTATATGAGCATAACTGGCACAGTCCTTATGGAGAGCTATCACGCTTCCACATGTGATAGTCTTTGACACAGGAATTCTACTTTGGGTGATTTATCCCACAGACATACTTCCGTACGTATGAAACGATATGTGTATACAGTTATTCTTTACAGAATTGCTTGCAATAACAGGGCTTGAAACAACCCAAATTTCATCTGTATGGGACTGGTAACTAAATTATAGTAATACATATGATGAAATATGGATAGCTATTTAAAAAAATAATAATCTTAATGCACTGATTAGATCTCAATGCACTGATATGGAAAGGTCTCCAAGATATACTAAGTGGAAAAGAGTAAGACGCTGAGCAAGTTAATGCAGCATGTTACCTTTTTTATTAAAAAGGAGAGGTAAAATACTAAAAATCTATGTTACTTTGTGTTTGCGCATAATAAAATTCTGGAAGGACACATAAACTAAGAACAGCAATCTCCTATGAGAGAGAACTGAATGGATGGGGGACAAATATGGGATGGGACTTTTTGCTACATACCATTTTATATTTCTGGCTTTTGAACCTTATGAATTTATTACTTAGCCACAAAAATTAAATTCAAAAGAACAGTTCTAAAATACTAGAAAACTATATTATGTAATCAGAAGGCCAGGTAGTTGGAGTAAAAGAGTTCTAAGTTTCTTACATTGTTCAGGAGGACTTATCCATGTACCAGTCACTGCTTGCCTGTACCTTCTACCTGATTTCACGGATAACTGTGTGCCACTGGCTTAGTCCTGTAACACAAGGAAAATGCTTTTTTTTAAAAATTGAGATATAATTGACATATAACATTATATTCGTTTCAGGTATACAATATAATGATTCGATACCTGTATATACTGCAAAATGATCACCAAATAAGTCCAGTCAACATCCATCATGATACAGTTGCAAAATTTTTTTTTCTTATGGTGAGAACTTTTAAGTTCTACTCTCTTAGCAACTTCCAAATATACAGTATTATTAACTGTAGTCCTCATACTGTACATTATAGTCCCAGGACTTATTTATAACTGGAAGTTTGTCCCTTTTGACCCCGTTAACCCATTCTGCCTACCCCAACCCCCACCTCTGAAAACCATCGATCTATTCTCTGTATCTGTGAGTTTGTTTGTTTGAGATTCCACATATAATTGATATCATACAATATTTGTCTTTCTGTCTTATTTCACTTAGTATAATGCCCTCAAGGTTCATCCATGTTGTCCCAAATGGCAAGATTTCCTTCTTTTTTTATGGCTGAATAATGTTCATATATATACAGTTGACTTATACAGCACATCTTCTTTATCCATTCACCAGTCAATGGACACTTAGGTTGTTTCCACATCTTGGCTACTGCAAATAATTCTGCAATGAACATAAGGATGCAAATATCTTTTCAAGTTAGTGATTTCATTTCCTTTGGATAAATACCCAGAGGTGGAACTACTGGATCATTTGGTAGTTCTATTTTTAATTTTTCAAGGAATGTCCATACTGTTTTCAATAATGGCTGTATCAATTTACATTCCCATGAACAGTGCAGCAGGGTTCCCTTTTCTCCATATCCTCACCAATACTTGTTACTTCTTGTCTTTTTGATAATAACCATTCTAACAGGTGTGAAGTGATATTTCATTGTGCTTTTGATTTGTAGTTCCCTAATGATAGTGATGTTGAGCACCTTTTCATGTACCTGTTGGCTTCTTGTGTGCCTTCTTTGGAAAAATATCCATTCAGATCCTTTGCCCATTTAAAAACTGGATTGTTTTGTCTTTTGCTATTGAGTTGTATGAGTTGTTTATATATTTTGGATATTAACCCCTTGCAGATCTATGCTTCGCAAATATTTTCTCCCATTCAGCAGTTTGCCTTTTCATTTTGTTGATGGTTTCCTTTGTTGTGCAGAAGCTTTTTACTTTGATGTATTCATTTACCTTTGCTTTTGCTTTTGGTGTCAAATCCAAAAAATCATTGCCAAGATTGATGTCAAGGAACTTACTGCCTATGTTTTCTTCCAGGAGTTTTAGAGTTTCAAGTCTTTAGTCCATTTTGAGTTAATTTTTGTGTATGGTATAAGATAGTGGTCCAGTTTTGTTCTTTTGCAGGTGGATGTCCAGTTTTCCCAACTGGACATTTACTGAAGAGACTGTCCTTTCCTCACTGTATATTCTTGGCTCTCTGTCATAAGTTAATTAGTCATATATGCATTGTTTATTTCTGGGCTCTCTATTCTGTTCCATTGATCTATGTGTCTATTTTTATGCCAATACTGTACTTTTTTGATTACTATAGCTTTGAAATCAGTTTTTGATTAATATAGTTTGAAAACAGGAAGTATAATTACTCCAGTTTGTTCTTCTTTCTCAAGATTGCTTTGGTTATTTGGGGCTCTTATGTGGTTCCATACAGATTTTAGGATCATTTGTTCTACTTCTGTGAAAAATGCCATTGGAATTTTGATAAGAGATTGCATTGAATCTGTAGATTGCTTTGGGCAGTGTACACATTTTAACAATATTAATTCTTCCAATCCACGATCATGGAGTATTTTTCCATTTTTTATGTCTTCTAGATTGGTAGTTTATTAAAAACACTGAAAGGACTTCCCTGGTGACACAGTGGTTAAGAATCTGCCTGCTAATGCAGGGGACACAGGTTCAAGCCCTGGTCCAGGAAGATCCCACATGCCGCGGTGCAAGTAAGCCCACACGCCACAACTACTGAGCCTGTGCTCTAGAGGCCGTGAGCCACAACTACTGAAGCCTGCGTGCCTAGAGCCCGTGCTCCGCAACAAGAGAAGCCACTGCAATGAGAAGCCCGTGCACCGCACGGAGAAAGCCCGCGCGCAGCAACAAAGACCCAACACAGCCACAAATAAATAAATTAATTAAAAAATAAAAATAAAAACACTGGGGGCTTCCCTGGTGGCGCAGTGGTTGAGAATCTGCCTGCTAATGCAGGGGACACGGGTTCAAGCCCTGGTCTGGGAGGATCCCACATGCCACGGAGCAACTGGGCCCGTGAGCCACAACTACTGAGCCTGTGCGTCTAGAGCCTGTGCTCCGCAACAAGAGAGGCCGCGATAGTGAGAGGCCCGTGCACTGCGATGAAGAGTGGCCCCCGCTTGCCACAACTAGAGAAAGCCCTCGCACAGAAACGAAGACCCAACACAGCAAAAATAAATAAATTAATTAATAAACTCCTACCCCCAACATCTTCTTAAAATAAATAAAAAATAAAAACACTGAACATGCAATTACCATATGACTCAGCAATTGCACTCCAGGGCTTCTAACTCAGAGAGAGACTTATGTTCACATAATAACGTGTACGTGAATGTTCAGAGCAGCTTTATCCATAAAAGCCTCAAACTGGAAACAGCTCAGATGTCCTTTAATGGGTAAATGGTTAAACAAACTGTGGTACACTCATATCATGGATTATTACTTAGCAATAATATGGAACAAATTATTGATAAAGGCAACAATCTGGATGAATCTCCAAAGAATTATGTTTAGTGAAAAAAACCAATCTAAAAGGTTATATACTATATGATTCCAATTATATAACATTCTAGAGATATCAAAATTATAAAACAGAGAACAGATTAGTGGTTGCCAGGACTTAAGAGGGCTACAGGAAGGAAACAGATGTGGCTATAAAAGGACAACATAAGAGATCCTTGTGGTGCTGGAATTGTTCTTATTTTGACTGTATCCATGTCAAAATGATAGGAGACCCTTCCAAAATGGCAGAGCAAGGACCTTAGAAAACTGCTCCTTATAAAAGCAATGAAAGCACTGGCAAAGTTGTCAAAATCAACATTTTCCAAACTCTGAAAATTAACCAAAGGCTCAGAACAGTCTGAAGAGTATTTATTACAAAAAATGGCTGAATCTCAGTAAACAAAGAACTTTGTAGCATTTTAATTTGCCCTATTCACGTCTTCTCTCTCCTTCCATGGTGGCCTTGGAAAACAACAGCCCTGCAGACATGGCAGCCATGAAGACTAGCAGCCTAGCAGTCACTGGAGAGGCCAAAATAGGCTTGGAGCTTTTCAAAGGCTCCATCCCCAAATAACTGTCATTATTTGACCTGTCTGGCAGTTCCCTGTAAACCACCACTCTCAGGGTTTGTGTTTATTTGAACTGACTCAGAGCTCATTCACTGTGAATACCCTTTTCCCTGGAGCATTTATTGAAAATAACCAGGGGCAATAGTTTAACATCACAGGTGACTTAGGCAATAACAATTGTGTGGGGCAAGGAAGAAGCTGACAAAAAGCTTAAAAGGAAAAACTTTGGAATAAGGTATCTATAGGAGTCTTTGAAAAGTTCCAACATATTCTTGGATATCTAGAAGACCACATGTATGTGCTGGGCCGTGTGCATGCCCAGGAAAGGTCTGAGAAGACCCTAATCTCACTCACTGCTGGGAGACCTTTAGGCTATGCACAAGCAGGAAGTAAAGACTAAAGCAGAGTTGTCCACAGTGTGCTGGAGTCTTGAAGATATACCCTAACACCACACACATGTGCACACACACACACACACACACACACACACACACACACACCTGGCAAAGGCCAGGAGACATTAATTCAAGGCATGTAAGGAGATAGCTGTCCATTCATTACCTGATCACTAAACTAACCAAGCAGAGACTATCAGTGCCACTCATGACAAAGAATACAGACTTTACAGAAGTAGTTCAGGAAAGTCACTAAAAAAACAGAAGCAGCGGCAGCAACAACAAACAGCAACCCCAATAAACCCTGGGAAGAGAGGGGAATGTGATATGCAGAATTGCCACATTATATTATTTAAAATATCTAGTTTTCAAAAAACATATGAGACATACAAAGAAAAGGGAAAACAGGACATACACAAGGTAGGGGGGAAGAAGCAATTAATAGAAACTGTCTCTCAGAAAGCTCAGATGGACAGACTTCATCAGACAAAGAATTTAAATCATCTATTATAAATACGTTTAAAGAACTAAAGGAAATCATGTCTAAAGAACTAAAGGAAAGTATGAGAATGTCTCACCAAATAGAGACTATCAGTAAGAGACAGAATTATAAAAAAGAACCAATATAAATACCAATATAAAAAGAGAACTTCAGGGGAATTCCCTGGCACTCCAATAGTTAGGAATTGGCGCCCTCACTGCTGTGGCCTGGGTTCGATCCCTGGTTGGGGAACTGGGATCCCGCATGCCGTGCAACAAGGCCAAAAAAAAAAAAAAAGAACTTCAGTACAATAACTGAAATGAAATTTTTTACTAGAGGAGCATGACTGTAGATTCCAGCTGGCAGAAAGAAGAATCAGAAAACTTGAAGACAGGTCAGTTGAGATTCTCCAGTCTGAGGAATAGAGAGAAAAAAAAGAAAAAAGAAAAATGAACAGAGCCAGAGCTTCAGATACCTGTGAAACACCATGCAGTGTACCAACATGTGCATAATGGAGGTCCCAGAAGGAGAGGAGAGTAGGGAACAAAAAAAATATTTGGCCCAAAATGTCCCAAATTGGGTGAAAATCATGAATCTACACATTCAAGAAGCTCAACACACTCTAGGATAAACAGATCCATATCTAGACATATCAGAATCAAACTGTCAAAAGCCAAGGACAAAGAGAATCTTGAAAACAGCAAGACAGATATGATTCATCACATATAAGGGATCCTCAGTAAGATTAACAGCTGAATTCTCATCAATGTCAATATTCTGGTTGTGATATTTTCTATAGTTTTGCAAGATATTACTATTGGAGGAAACTGGATAAAGTGTACATGGAATCCTTCTGTATTATTTCTTATAATTGCTTGTGAAACTATAATTATCTCAAAATTAAAAATGTAACACACACACACTTCAAAACAACACGTGGATCTGAGATAAAATCATAAGAGAAGTGTAAAGATATTTATAATTGAGCAGTAATGAAAATACTATGTATCAAGACTTGAGAAACATATAAACAAACAACAGTGGTAATTCGAGGTAAACTTATAGTCTTGAATGCTTATATTAGAAATGAAGAAAGTCTGAAAATTAAAAAAACTAGGCACCCAAACTTTTAGAAAAATAACAGAATAAAGTGGAAGGAAGCAGATTAAAATGGTTAGAGCAACATTAAAAAAAATAGACTAAGGATGATCAACAAAGCCAAAAGCTAGCTATCTGGGGGGAAAAATTAATAAAATTGATAGGGGGTGGGGGTAAAGGAGAGAGAAAAGAAGAAAAAAATATTAGTAATGCAAAGGGGAACATAACTATAGATGTAGCAGAGATTCAAAAGAAAACATTTTGCAAAACTCAGATGAACAAACCCTAGAAAAATATTCCAATTTTCCAAGAAACAGTTCATTTCAATCATATACAAACTCGTCCATAAAACTGAAAAAGAAGAAATATTTCCAATTCATTCTATGAGATTAATAAAACTTAATTCCCAAAGCTATCAAATTACAGTAATCTCACTTGTGAACCTAGATGCAAATATATTAAAGTATTAGCAAACCAAAGCAGTGATGCATAAAAGAGGTAATAAATCATGACAAAGTCAGGCTAATTTCAGAGATACAAGAATGGTTTAATATTAGAGAACAAATTCTTCACATTAACAGTAAAGGAGAAAACCAATTATCATCTTAATAGATGCAGAAAGAGCATTTGATAAAATTCAACACTCATCATGATAAAACAACTTTTAGCAAAGTGAGAATAGAAATGATCTTTCTGAATCTGTTAAAGGGTATCTCACCTAACACCGAAAGCAAACATCATTCTTAGCAGGGAAATGTCAGAAGCATTTCCTTAAAACTGAGTAACAAGTCAGGGATGTCTATTGCCTCTATCTAACATTGTGCTGAAGGTCAGTAAGGAGGAGAGAGAGAAGGGGTGGGGGTGGGGGGGAAAGAAGGAAGGAAAGAAGGAAGGAAGGAAGGGAGGGAGGGAGGGAGGAAGGAATGTTTGAAAAGGGAAGATCAAAACTATTATTTACAAATAATATAATTATCTACAGAGAAAACCCTTAAGAACCAACCAAATTATTAGAAATAATAAGTTTAGCAAGGTGGCTAAATATAAGATGAACAGGCAACAATAAACTGTATTTCCAATACTAGTAAGTAAAAGAAGAAATATTAAGATACTACTAACAGTATAGGCAGTGGTGGCAATGTCTTAGCTAGATTATATTTGATTTCTAGCTTGCTCCTCCAGTCTCCTTTCAATTCTGTCAGCCCCACGTCAATAAATTCTGTTTTTTCCTGAGACAGCTAGAATTGGGTTTTATTGCTTGCAAACATGCATCCTGTAATTACACTATTATTTTAATGGGTATTTGAAGTAAAATGTGTGTCTGGGGTCCTCAAGACCACCCCCAAATTCAGTGATTCAATAGGAAGAATCAGGATTCAGCATGCAGCTGTATGTATGGCTACAATTTATTACAGAGAAAGGATACAGAGCAAAATCAGTAAAATCAGCGAAGAGAAAAGGAAGGCACATGGGGTGTAGTCTGGAGGAAACTAGGACCAAGCTTCCAAGAGTCCTCTCTCACACAGGATGCACTTAATTCCCTCAACAATGAGTTGTAACAACACATGTCAAATGTTGTTTACCAGGGAAGCTCATTAGAGACTGTCCAGAGTTTTTACTGGGGGCTGGTTACAAAGGCACCCTCTGCCTGGTGGCATGTACACTCCAGAAGGAAAGCAGCTGTCTAGCGTAAACCATATTGTTTGCACAAATAGTTTAAGCACAGTGAACCACTCTTATCAGTGAGGGTGGTGAGAACCTTCCTGAAATCCAGGAAGTTCCCAGATGCCACCCATGTAAGCAGGCATTTCAAAGGACAGCAGTCAGGCCTGCTATGTTAACTCTCTTCTGTATGATGCACACTCTTTCTGCCATACTGAATTGGAAAGCTAATTTATTACAGCCACTTTTCAATCCATTCACTTACTTTTGAAATTATATCATTTAATTTTAAGTATATTTCATATCAACTTTTACGAAATTACATAGTTTTTAAAAGACAGGGCTTCCCTGGTGGTGCAGTTGTTAAGAATCCACCTGCCAATGCAGGGGACACGGGTTTGAGCCCTGGTCCGGGAAGATCCCACATGCCGCAGAGCAACTAAGCCCATGTGCCACAACTACTGAGCCTGCGCTCGAGAGCCCGTGAGTCACAACTACTGAGCCCGCGTGCCACAACTACTGAAGCCCGCACGCCTAGAGCCCGTGCTCCGCAACGAGAAGCCACCGCAATAAGAAGCCTGTGCACCGCAACGAAGAGTAGCCCCCACTTGCCACTACTAGAGAAAGCCCGCGTGCAGCGACGAAGACCCAACGCAGCCACAAATAAATAAATAAAATAAATATTTTTAAAAAGAAATAAAAAAATAAAAAGTCAAATAATTCTGAGGCTTAAAAATGAAACCAGAGATCCCTGCTTCACTCCAATTCCTGCTCTCCTAATCCATAAGCAATGCTTTCAAACTCTTTTGTAGTTTCTTCCATATTTCTTTCATTTCTAAATAACTCGCATTTACTCTTACTTCTTGATTTTTCAACTTTACACATTATCTATTACCTTTCAACTATAGACAATGAGGATTTAACTTTCTTACATCTCCTACCACTCACCTCATATTCTCAAAAAGTTTTATCATTAATTTTTAGTTAAATCTCTATTCTGTTTTTCATTATTATCATTATATAAATGTTTGCAAATGAGTCACACAGGCTTATAGAAATTATATTGTGAAATATATAGAAATTATATTTCTTTTTCACATGAGTTGTCTTTCCTGGAACTAATAATAGCCTGTTTTAAATTTTTAATTATCTATATACATATCATTAAATCCATCTCTAAACTATCAGTACTGAAAACCTCCTCTCATACGGTCAAATGTATATGGTAAATTATCCATTCCAGTTGTTTCTGGAGTCCTCCAACTCCAATGGTTGCACCCTAAGCCTGCCACACAACTCTTCCTGGGATTTCCCTTCATCATAACTGGGGATGCCTTTTGCTTCTTTCTTGTATTGGATCCCATTTCATGGATCCCGTGACTTCTATTTTTTTTGATTTTTTTTCTCCATCATTTGGTGGAAAACGTCATCCAGTTGCTTCCTGAGAAAGGATAAATGAGACCTTGCAAGTCGGAAAATGTCTTTATACTATTCCCACACTTGATACTTTGGCAAGGCATAGACTTGAATATTGAAAACAACATTCTCTCAGCATTTGATGGGATCATTCTGATTCGTAATCTTTTCTATGTGACCTGCTTTTTTCTCTCTGGAAGCTTTTAGGATCCTCCCTTTTTCTATCACCAGTGTTCTTAGTTTAGATCTTTTTGCATTCATTGTACCAGGGCACCGGGGCAGTCTTTCATTCTGGAAACTCACGACCTTCATTTCTGGGAAAATTTATCATTTCTCTTTCTAGAATTACTATAGATGGGATGTTGACTGTCCTGAATTGATCCTCAAATTCTCTTTTCTCTTCTCTGTACTTTCCTATTTTCCTTCTACTCTCTGGGAGACTTCAACTTCACCTTCCAAATCTTCCATTGTATCTTTTTAAAATCTTTCATATTTTCTTGTTTTTAATTTTCAAGAGTTTTTTTTATCTTCTGACTGCATCTTTTCATTCTCCCTCCTTCCCTCCCTCCCTTTCTAATATTATCACGTTCCCATTTCATGGATGCTACGCTTTGAGGCTGAGATTTTTGTTTGTTAAAACTTCTGTGGTTCTCTACATTAACTGTTTCCCCTGTTCCTTTGTTTTGCGCTATGATGTTCGTGAGATTTTCCTCATGTATCTGTTGGTTCTTGACTGTCTACTCAATTTTGAGTGAGGTAATAAAAAGTTGTTTAAAATTGTGTGTGTTGGGGCAAAGGGAGGGGGTATTTTGGTATCTGGTAGGCTTCAATATAAGGCAAAAGGTGGCAAACTGAATTTTTTTTTTTACTGGGGATGTTCCTCCATAAATATTTGTAAATAGGACTTTACTTTCAGAGAGGAATCCTGGAATTCTCTAATATCCTTTAATCCACTGCTTCTCAAACTTTAACATGCAAAACATGCACTGGTGGTGCACTGATTGAGAATTCGCCTGCCAGTGCAGGGGACATGGGTTTGATCCCTGGTCTGGGAAGATTTCATATGCCGCGGAGCAACTAAGCCCGTGCGCCACAACTACTGAGCCTGCACCTCTAGAGCCTGTGCTCCGCAACAAGAGAAGCCCCCACTCGCCACAACTAGAGAAGGCCGGCGTGCAGCAACGAAGACCCAATGCGGCCAAAAATAAATAAATAAATAAATAAAATAAATCTATTAAGAGAGTTAATTATTTAAAAAATTAAATAAATCACCTGGGGGAATCTTGTTAAAATGCAGATTTTGGTTTGGCAGGTCTGGAGTGGGGCCTGAGAGTCAGCATTTCTAACCCCCTCCCAGGGCATGCCAATACTACTGGTTCTTGGACAACAATCTGAATAGCAAGATTCTAATATATTTGGCTCCTGGTGTTCTAAAATGTGAGGTGGGGGAAGAGGCTGGGCCACTGAGGATTTTGATATCAAGAAAATATTTTTTTCAATTCCCCACCTGAAAGGATAAGCTGGCTAAAAATATTTTCATGGGATTTTTTTTCTCAGCCCCCTTTTGGACCACCAGATCCCATCAATTTGTACCAGCTTCTCCCTTCCTCTTTATCAGCACTGAGAAGGGAAATGAGGTGGGGATGGAGGGTCTCACCATTCAGTATGTAGTGTTTCATTCTAATGGCCATTTTCAGAATGGTACTTTGTCCCTGCCTTCATTGGTACCTGCCTGGAATCTCCAAGTCCAGATCTCTTTAGTTCAATTTCTTGAGATGGCAAATCTCCAAGGAGTAGTGGGGAGATCTGATGGCATCTAACCACCCTTTTAACAGGTTTTTCAGCCAATCCTACTTTCAGGTCTACTCTCCAAGCCACTGCCACCCCCTCACCACCACCCCCTACCCCCCAGCACACACATTTCTTCAGAAGTACCTGCAGTCTCCTACTTCTAAGCCTTTCTAGTGGTCTAATGTGAATCAGCTGATTTTTACCGGCTCTTCTTGCAGACTTTTAACTTTCTCTGATTTGTTCACCCATCTACTTCCATTCTCCAAAATTTTATTGACAGTTCTCAATTGCTGTTGTTTCTTCCCCCAATTCTCTGTTCTTGTGGATTTTATTATCTTGTGGGTTTTTTTTTAATCCTTTATTAACATATTAAGTGAAGTTTGGGGGATAAATGCATGTGCTCAATCCACACATTTTAACCATCTACTGTTAAACTTTCCCAAAAATGTCCTTCTCATCGTAGACTGTTCATTCTACCGTTTAGACTGTAGATTGAGTTTATATGTGCCATCATCTTATTGCTTATTTTTATTCTTATTGCTTATTTGTGTTCCTTTTTGTCTTCTTTTTGATTGGTTGAATATTTATTATTTCTTTTTTCCTCTCTACTAGTTTGTGAGTTATATACTCTTTTTTTCATTCTTTTAATGATTAGTCTAAAAATCACAACAGGTATTCTTTTTTTAATCAACTTAATTGTGGTACAATTTATGTAAAATACATGACGGCTATCCCAGTATTTCGATAACTTCTGACAAATGTTTCTCTACCACCACAATCAACTTATAGAATGTTTCCATCACTCCCAAAAGTTCCCACATGCCCCTTTATAGTCAGTACTCTCCTCTACCACCAGGCAGCCACCAATCTGCTTTCTGTTACTATAGATTAGTTTGCATTTTCAAGAATTTCAAATAAATGGAATCATACATTACAACAGGTATTCTTGACTAATCAAAGGCAAATATTAATTCTTGAGCTTTACCCTTTTCCCAGACAATGCAAGGACCTTAAAACACTTTAATCCTGGAATTGTCTAATATCCTCTAATCCACTGCTTCTCAACCTTAATATGCACATTGTATTAATCAGGGTTCTACAGAGAAATAGAATAAATAGATATTATAGGAATTGGTTCAAGCAATTATGGAGGCCAAGAAGTCCCATGATCTGTCATCTGCAAGCTGGAGAACCAGGATGGCTGCTGGTATAACTTAGCCAAGTCCAAAGGCGTGGGAGCCAGGACCACCTATGTCCAAGGGCAGGAGAAGATAATGTCCCAGCTCAACCAGAGAGCAAATTCAACCTTCCTCTACCTTTTTGTCCTAGTCAGGCCCTCAACAGATTGGACGATGCCCATCCGCACTATTAGGGGTGATCTTCTTTACTCAGTCTACCGATTAAAATGCTAATCTCTTCCAGAAACAGCTTCACAGACACTCAGTAATAATGTTTTACCAGCTATCCCTTAGCCCAGTCAACTTCATACATAAAATTAACCATCACACATATGAATCACCTAGGGGGATTTTGTTAAAATGCAGGCTCTGGTTTGGTAGGTGCTCTTATTATTATTTTTTTTTAGGTGCTATTATTTTTGTTCATTTTCTCTCTTTAGTAAAATTATACCAAGTAGGTGGCTACTTGCAGGGTCAGTTCTTTTGTTAAAATATGGAAATAACATATTTTATGGTGTCCTGACTTCAAGCATGATTAAAAGTTTAGGACTTAACAGAAATGCTAATTAAAGGTTGAAATGAAAGGACATTAAATCAGGTTGAACAATTTACACTTGCCACATGCTATTTACTTTTAGGTTTGTGGTTTAACGTTTCACTAAGAATATGGTAAAATGTTCTAGCCAGAATTCAAGTCCAAAGAGGATAATGTAAGCCATACTAGGTGGATAATTTAAACCATACTGTACCATACTCTCTTGCCTGACTGGATCTTCAAGCATGAATTATTCAAGCCATTTCCTTGTTCTAAAAATCATGAGGAACTACCGCCCCTTCACATCCAGTTCCCTATAAAACAGACTCCATGCTTGGACTTTATCTTTCCAGTCTTTTCACGTACATCTCCCATTTTTGGTCAAACGGGATAACCCACTGTCCCCTGAATCAATATTATGGTGTCCCACCTTTCTCTGCTCATGGTGCTCAGCCTGGACCACATTCCACCATCCTCCTAGTTAACACTCAACCCAAGCTTTAAGGTGGAGCTCAACTGGCACCTTCTTCTTGGAGCCTTCCTCTCTTCTCTCCCATCTCTAACTCTCATGCCACTCTGCTTCCATCTCTCTTGAGACGCTTATATGCCATTGCATGTTCTGGTTACTAATATACTTGCTTTATTCCTGTGATTAGATTTTAAGTGACTTCAAGTGTGACAGCATAGCCTTTTCACCTTTGTGGTCTTCACAGGCATAAAATACAACTTTACCTGCAGCTCACAGATAATTATTGAATGAATACGTATTTTAGTGTGACTAAAAGGGGCTCCAGAGAACTTGGGCTGACTTATCATTTCCTCAATCCTCAGGCCCTCAGACCCAAAAGGAGCTCCAGAGTAACCCTTTGCCACCTCTTAATTTGCAATGACCATACTAGCATCATCAAAACCTCCTAAATCTGGTTAGATTCATCTTTGATTTTCTCCTTTGTTCCTATGTCCAATCATTCATAAAACTGTTGATTTGTCTTCTGATTTGACCCTTCCTTTCCTTTTTCTCTACAGTCTCTTCCACCATTCTGGTTAATGCCCTTTTATTTTCACAACAAATACTACAAATTCTTCCTGGTTTACCTAATACTGTTCCTGCTCTAGTTTATCCTATGCGTAATGGGGACCATAATAATAATTTCACAGAGCTACAAATTGATAAATGAGATATAGCATGCATATTGGACCTACTTTGTACAAGTGCCCACTATATCTTTGGAGAATCATCTCCTGCCAGTGTCCTCTCTTTCTGGTAGTGAACAATGACCACACCTCATTAGAGTATCATGTCTCTCTGGCCGCAGCTATTAGTTCAGGTTGGCTGACAGACTGCAAGAAACTATGTCCTGATGACATAATCTGAATCTCTTGACCTTACCTAAAACCAGATGCACCCCTGGACCTTCTGGTTATGAGAATCAATAGATTTCCTTTATTAATTAAACTAGTTTGTTTTCTAAGTGCAACAAAGATTTTTATAAATACAGTATGTAAAGCACTGAGCACAGTACCTTGCACATAACTGTTAGGTATTATTTTTATTATCCCTATACCCTTGCCATATCCAATTCAACTTTTTCTTTCTTAACAACTTCCCATACAGACCAGCTAGGGTCATTTCCTTATTATTCCCTGCATGTTATCCCTTTGCCTGGGCTGCCCTGTCACCAACCTAATAATGTCATTCCACACTCTTTTCGCCAATTCACATCCATCACTATTTAGAACCAGGCTAAAAGAAGTCTCCTATCCTCCATTTGAATAGCGGTGGCTCTACACTGTTCACTGCCTTATCTGATTTCTCCTACATATGTTTTCTGGTTATTTCTAGCTTGCTTCTTGATTGTACACTACTCAAGGCAAAGAAAAATATATTCTACATTTACATATGATCACTGTGCCCTACGTTGAGATTTTGTCATTATTTTCCAAAGCAACTTGAACAGCGTTGGACACACAGATGTTCGATAAATGTCTGTTACAGGAATAAATGCAATTAAATTTAGAGGGTGTGGTATTCAATTTAAAGCCTGTTGTTAGCATAAATTTTTTCCTTTTTCTAAGCAAACTATATTCTTACAGCATTTTCATTACAGCATAAAAATATCACAATGATTTCAAACTCCCATATTCTTCCTACGTATGGTTTAGAATTCTTTTAGCCAAAGTCTAAGGAAGGAATATTCTATTAAAAATAATTCAACAATTACTCAGTCTATTTTCTTTTTATTACACATATTTTTATTAATCCAGTGGGTATTGCATCTGACCCTTCAGAGGTTTCTTGCCTTGGTAAACTAATGATAATAGTAAATTGTTGAAAAAGATATCCTGAGATGCTGGAAAAAAAATTGAGGGGGAAACTTTTTGTACTCATGTTTCCTTTTCTGGGTTTAAGTGGTAAAATAGTCTCCTACTCCAAATTAATTTAGTGCCTACTTAGAAATGGAGGATTTTTAAAACTACTATTGGGAATTAAAGGTCTGTGCCTCTGTCTGTTGAAATGAATTGCTGTATGGTTTAATGGAAAGGCCAAGGGCTGGTGAATTTAAACTATTTAAAATAGCTAAAGATTAAAGTGAATTAACTTTAGTGCCTCTGGGATTTTTGATACATGTTCCAAATTTGTTTTTTGAAAAACAAATTTATTTATTTATTTTTGGCTGTGTTGGGTCTTCGCTGCTGCGCACGGGCCTTCTCTAGTTGCGGCGAGCTGGGGCTACTCTGTTGCGGGGCACGAGCTCCTCATTGAGGTGGCTTCTCTTGTGGCAGAGCATGGGCTCTAGGCGCACAGGCTTCAGTAGTTGTGGCACGCGGGCTCAGTAGTTGTGGCTCGTGGGCTCTGGAGCGCATGCTCAGTAGTTGTGGTGCATGAGTTTAGCTGCTCCGCGGAATGTTGGATCTTCCCGGACCAGGGCTTGAACCTATGTCCCCTGCATTGGTAGGTAGATTCTTAACTGCACCACCAGGGAAGCCCTCAAATTTGTTTTTAATGACATAATTGTCCCACGTTACATTTAAGATTACATCATAGTGAACTGGCTATGTGTGCAGTTATACTAACAGAAACCAATTCCAAATGTCAAAAATAGAAGCAAGGACAACTGTAACGTTACCATTAAGAAAGTGGAAGTTGAAAATGGAAGAAAAACATTTAGGCTGAATAAGGTCTTCTATGAAAGCTTTAAATAGAAAAACCTGGAAATCATATGTATCAGGTTAACAATGCATTTTCAACAGCATTTAAATAATTATTTTACTTACTGTTACAAATGGAAACCAATACCTTTCCTCAAAGTATTTATTCATTAACTTTAGTGGAAAAAGCTCCCAATCACACAAATGGGAATTGTACTAAATAAATTTTGAGAACGTCCATCAAGAAATAAAAGTTACTAGTTATATGCAGAAATGGTTATATTTCACATTTTAAAAGAACAAGAAATGAAATTCGGTGTTCTTGTTTCTATTAGTCTTCTTTTTTTTTTTTCTCTAACTAAAAGTAATTGTAATATTCTCTTGCCTCTGGGGCTTTCCCTTCCACAATTAATCATCTTTTCTTCTACACCTTCCCTCCAAATGATTATTCTCCCTAGCCTTTTGACGTTAATTCATACTATTTCACCTTCACAGCTTTCAAAACAATGCCCTGTCTTTGCTTAGCTTCACAAGCCAGTCCTTTTTTCTTTAAAAAAAAATTGGTTAATGTAAATTAGATAGCTAGTAGGAAGCTGCCGCATAGCACAGGGAGATCACCTCTGTGCTTTGTGACCATGAGAGGGGTGGGATAGGGAGGGTGGGAGGGAGGGAGACACAAGAGGGAAGAGATATGGGAACATATGTATATGTATAACTGATTCACTTTGTTGTAAAGGAGAAACTAACACACTATTGTAAAACAGTTATACTCCAATAAAGATGTTAAAAAAAAAAATTGGTTAATGAAGTATTTTTGCTATCATTTTGCCAGAAGGTGCTACCACGTAATCAGGAAAACATCTTTGTTATACAAATTAGCTTCCTTACTTTTATCAAACTTTCAAATCCAAAACACAATACGTTTAAATTCCTTAGGATAATGAACATCTATACTTCAAAAGTAGCAGTTCGTTAAGTTTAAGCATTTGGAAGACTTGGATCCTAAGCCTTTATCCTTCATCCTCTGACTCTACAATCTGTGTCACTGATGATCAGAACCAAGCAAGAAATTGTGAGTCTTACCAAGCTACACCACCAGCGCCGGCAGAGGAAACGCTTTCAAAACATGTCATTCATGTTCACATTTAAAGGCAGTCTATCCATACATCCTTCATAAACATCGTTAAATACTGGTGCTTAAGACTTCAGTCATATGAGGTAAGCTTTCCAATTTATAGGCAAAAGAGGGGTGGCAAAGGAGCCCTTTTCTCTTCTTAAATTTATTTACCAAAGCAAAAGCCAGGCTGATTGTATCTGAAAGTCTGAAGTTGCCATTTGTCAAACATCTATTATAAAGCGGCTTTTGCATTAAATTAACCGACTCCTAGCCAAATCAGGTTTAAGGAGACAGTGTTTCTCAGTCTATGGTGACAAGCGAGTTACCAGACGTCCGTAAGTACACCGTCAAACTTTTATGTTTACTCTTTTATGTTTACTCTTTTTAAACACAGAAGGGAGAGGATGGCACACAACGAAAAGTCAAGTCTGTTTCTTCAGAAAGACGTCTCGTGGGGAATAAGAGGCTCACCTGTACACAACAGAGGCAGATCTTCCCCGGCTGTCCTCACTGGGGAAGGGTATGGACATCGATAGACCTTTGTCCTCCGGACTGGAGCACGGGGGTAAGGGGGCGACTTTCTGGGAGTAGTGCAGGAACCTGCACCCCAAGAAACTACAGACCGGTTTTGTCGTCAATGACTGCTCTTGACTTAGCCTTTGGAGGGACCCTCTAGCTCAGGGAGGGGGGCTATTGCTCCAAACCTTAGCCACCTCCCCCGCAGGGCTGGAGGAGGGGATGACTAACCACTCTAAGGAGTTAGGGACCCCGTCTTTCCCAGCTGGACCCGAACGCCCCCCAGCTCTCCAGTCGTACTCTCCCCGTGGCGAGCCAGGTCGGCGTGAGCCGGGGCCGCGGCCGGCGCAGATCCCGCCTTTGCTCCGCGCCCCTGCCGCATCCGCACCGCCACCGTGAGGCCGAGCAGGGGACGGTGCCCTGTGGCGGCAGCGGCTCCGCGCTCCTCTCCGCGCCGCCCCGGCCGCCGCCGCGCCGGGCACGGGCGGGGGGATTTTTTTTCTTGTTCCCCCTCTCTTTCGCGCCCTCGCTCCTGTTCAGCGGGAGAGCCCGCGGAGCCACAGAGGGAGCGAGGGAAGGGGTGGAGGTGGCGGGGGGAGGGGGGGGAGGCCGGAGGGGCGGATCCTGCCTGGGGGCTGATCCCTCCCTCCCCTCGGCCGGGCTCCGTGGCGGCAGCGGCGGCGGCGGCGGGTCCCTTCCCCCCCCTCCCCCGGGCGGGCCGGGAGGGGGCACGGCGGTGGCCACGGAGGCCAGCGCGGGAGGAGGCCGCGCTCCGCTCCCCGGGCCGCGCCGACCTGCTAGGCGGCCGGCCCGCCCGCGCCCAGGAGCCCCGAACGGTGGGGCCGGGCCGGCTGCTGAGGTAATGGGGGCGGCAGCGGGGCCGGACGGAGCGGGGGCGAGGGCAGCGGGGCCTACGGGGACCAGGGACTGCGCGGGATGGGGGAGGGAAGCAAGGGGCTTCCCGAGCGGGGCGGGGGCGGCGCGAAAGCTCTTTCCTGGAGCCAGGGTGGCAGCGGAGAAGGAGAAGGCGGGTGAGGGGGGGAGCTGAAAAGCGAGGACCCCCTCCCGCAGCCGCCATCTTGTTTCCCCCCTGGCTCTGGAAGCCGAGCCGCCGAGCCCCGCCCCCGCCACGCTCTCCAATTGGTCATGCCAGAAGAGAGTTCCACCCCCTGAGCGTCCCTTGGCCCCCCGGTTCCTCCAGACGGGCAGGTGAGGCGGCCAATGGGCGCTTGCCTCCGCCCCGCTTGTTCGCAGGCGCTAGCTTTCTCTCCCTGAGGGTCGGACTCCGGGTCTGTCTCAGGCGCGCTCGCTCCCTCTCCTCTGGTGAGGAGATGTTATTTCCCTCCTTTCCTCTCCGAAGGGTCAGGATTCTTCTGGAAGAGGTGCCCCTTTAAAGGGGCGGGAGCCTTGGCTGCGGTCCTTCCTTGTCTCATGAGTATCTCGTGTGGGGTGCAGGGGGAACAGTCTAATTGCAGAAACTCCTCATTCTTCGCGGACCTGGGTGGGGTGGGCGAGTGGGGGCTCAGGGGATGCCGGGTAGACCTCTGGGGGTATTGGAGGTATTTGGAACTGTGTATGTGGGAAGGGCTGTGTGGGATGAGAAACTCCCGCCAAAAAACTAGACTGTAAGCTCCTTGAGGGCGAAATTCATTTCGTTTTCCTCAGCAGCAGCCCTTCCCCCTCTGGAGTTGGGCCCCCAGTGTCTAGAGGCTTGGGTAGGACAGCAGAGGCCTCTGTAGATATTTGCTGCTTGGTTGAGAGATACTCGAGTTGCCTAGGAGGTAGCGGGTAGGGAGGAGGAATATATCGTGTCTTTGACAAAGGAGGAGCTACATCCCCTCTCTGAACCATTTCAAATTACTATTGAGGTAGATTTTCACACCTCTGCAAGGGTCTGCATGCCCTTGACAGGGTGGGGATAATAAAGCAGGTCTGTTGGCCCGGGCTGCCCCCAGGGAGTTGGCATTTGTCAGGCATGTAGTGGCCAAGGGTCTCTGGAACCTGGACAGAATTTCTGCGAATGATTCTCTTTCCTATGGTTCCAAATAGGGTTTGTGCCTGCCTGGCACTGTGCCTCAGCCAAGTTGTTTTTTGTTTGTTTCTTTCAGTCAGACTTTGGGATTGGAAGGCTTTTAAAATAAGGATGTTAAGAATACCTTATTAACAAATAGCAGCCCTTAAGAAATAAATTTTATTAATTTCATTTTACTGATGGAGTGTGCGGACACAGAACGTTTCAGTGACTTTCTCCGGGTCACACAGGGCCAAGATTAGAACCTGGTTTGCCTCAGAGCCTCTTTTTGTACCAGACCATCGCATCTCTGTGGTGTTCTTATGTCCTAGTGAGATGGCTTGAGCAGATGAGAAGATCTGGGTTTGAATTATAGCTCTGTCACTTACCAGCTTTAGGAGGAGTGACACCTTTCTGAGCTTCTGTGTCTTCATCTGTAAAATGGAGATGAGGATATCTATTCTCCCTTCCAAGGTAGTTGTGAAAAATATTAAAAGTAAAAGGGCTTTGTAGTTTGTGAAAGTGTGCTACATTATCATCACCATCTCCACTTTATGAAGACGGTAGATCCTGCAAGCAAGGTGACAAATTCTGTTTTTCTCCTTGAAATCATCTCCCTGTTCATGCCCTTCCAAGTCTCTGCCCACACCTCAGGGCACCATATCCCCAAAGGTCTTTCTTAGTTATTGATGGCCTCAGTAACTGTGACCACAGCTCCTTGTGAGCTTGTCATAATTCCCTCCATCCCAGAGAACAATGGGAAAAATTTAGAGCTTTCTCTTTGTTGCACAAGGGTGGACTGGATGTATTTTGGGAGAGAGGGGCTTTTGAAGTAACAGAGGCGTTGAGAGTTTACCCCAGATATTGCCCCAGTTACCTTGGCCTTAGGTCCAGTGAGGGTCCCACATAAGCCACTTGGGGCCACTCCCAGAGCTTCCAGGGTTTCTGCTTAGAGATGTACTAGCCAGTGCATCCTGAATGCTGCCTTTTGCAGAGAGTACCCTGCACATTGTAGTTTGAAGTCCTTAGACCACATGCGTTAGACATTTCAGGTGCCTTACCCCTTCACCGCTGGGCATGGTCGGGGATAGGGTTTCTGATCATGGATCATGGTAAGATGGGTTGGGAGAGGGCTCTAGACCTATGGATTTTTGATCCCCCATGGGGCCACAGGTCATGTGTAGAGCTTGTAAGTGGATGCTGTTCTTGTTTACTCCTTTCCTAAGCCTTAACCACCACCCCCTTTTCCATAGTTAGCTGTCCCACAGCCTTATGTACCTCATTAGGACATTAGCTCTCTCCCCATGTTGCATTGATCTGTAGTGATCTGTTGTGTTTACTTTTCTGTCCCTTCAGTCAGACAGCGCTCTTTGAGGGCAGGGATCATGAGTGTTTGATTTCTCATTTCATTCAGCTAACACTTAGAGAGTGCTTACTTAGGAGTCAGGCACCATTCCAGGTGCTGGAGATACAGCAGTGAACAAGACAGGCAAAAATCCCTCCCCTCATGGACCTTACATTCTAGTGGAAGGAAACAAATATACATGATAAATATATAAATTACATAGCACAGTAAAAACTGGTGAGTTACAGTGAAATATAAAGCAGGATGAAAGATTGCTGGTGGGGGAAAGGGATTTGCAATTTTGGATAGAATGGTCATAGGTCTCACTGAGAAACACTGTTTATGGAAAGACTTGGAGGAGGTGAAAGAGCAAGCCATGTGGACACCTGAGGGGCAAGATGTTCAGACAGAGGGAATAGCCAGTTTGCTCAGTGGCCACTTGATCAGATGGAAGGGTGAATGAATGCATGCACGCCTGAATGTCTGGCTCACAGTCTCCTGGCCTCCTCTCCTTAGGCCTGTCTCGTTGGTTCCCGGGTGCCATGAGGAAGCCTCGCCGGAAGTCACGGCAGAATGCCGAGGGCCGGCGCTCTCCATCCCCCTACAGTCTGAAGTGCTCACCCACTCGGGAGACCCTGACATATGCCCAGGCCCAACGGATCGTCGAGGTGGACATTGATGGACGTCTGCATCGTATTAGCATCTATGACCCGCTCAAGATCATCACAGAGGATGAGATGACCGCCCAGGATATCACCGAATGCAATAGTAACAAGGAAAACAGTGAGCAGCCTCAGTTCCCTGTCAAGTCCAAAAAACCCTCATCCAAGGGCAAGAAGAAGGAGTCCTGCTCCAAGCATGCATCCGGCACTTCCTTCCACCTCCCGCAACCCAGCTTCCGCATGGTGGACTCAGGCAGTCAACCAGAAGCACCCCCACTGCCTGCTGCCTACTACCGCTACATTGAGAAGCCGCCTGAAGACCTGGATGCAGAAGTAGAGTACGACATGGATGAGGAGGACCTTGCCTGGCTGGACATGGTAAACGAGAAGCGGCGAGTAGATGGGCACAGTTTGGTGTCGGCAGATACCTTTGAGCTGCTGGTGGACCGGCTTGAGAAGGAGTCATACTTGGAGAGTCGAAGCAGTGGGGCCCAACAGTCACTCATTGACGAAGATGCTTTCTGCTGCGTATGCCTGGATGACGAATGCCACAACAGCAACGTCATTCTCTTCTGTGACATCTGCAACCTGGCTGTACACCAGGAGTGTTATGGCGTCCCTTACATCCCCGAGGGCCAGTGGCTATGCCGCTGCTGCCTGCAGTCTCCCTCCCGGCCTGTGGATTGCGTCCTCTGCCCCAACAAGGGTGGCGCCTTCAAACAGACCAGCGATGGGCACTGGGCCCACGTGGTGTGTGCCATCTGGATCCCTGAGGTCTGCTTTGCTAACACCGTGTTCCTGGAGCCTATTGAGGGCATCGACAATATCCCACCTGCCCGCTGGAAACTAACCTGCTATATCTGCAAGCAGAAGGGGCTGGGTGCAGCCATCCAGTGCCATAAGGTGAACTGCTACACGGCCTTCCATGTGACGTGTGCACAGCGGGCTGGGCTCTTCATGAAGATTGAGCCTATGCGTGAGACCAGCCTCAATGGCACCATCTTCACAGTGCGCAAGACCGCCTACTGTGAGGCCCACTCACCGCCAGGTGCTGCCACTGCTAGGAGGAAGGGCGACTCCCCAGGAAGTCTCAGTGAGGCTGGGGACGAAGAAGGGCTGAAGGAGGGCTGTGGGGAGGAAGAAGAGAAGGAAGAGGTAGAAGAGGAGGAGGAAGATGAAGGCCAAGGTGGGGTAGGCGGCCCCCTCAAGGGAGTGTCCAAGAAGAACAAGATGACTTTGAAGCAAAGGATCAAGAAGGAGCCAGAGGAAGTGGGCCGAGACACACCCTCCACTGTCCCCATGGTCACTGTCCCACAGATACCCTCTTACAGGTGAGCCTGCCCAGGAGGGCTCCCTAGGGACTCATGATTTCTTCTCGGGCTGGTGTTGGCCCTGAGTCAGGCTTCTTTCCCCAAGGTTGGTGAATACCTGTTCTCTTCTGTGCTCTCAAATTTAGACTTCTCCTTTAGACCCTGGGCTCGCCTGGCCTGGTTTGTGGTTTTGATTGTGCCCTTCAAAGCAATGTATTTCCTTTGATTCAAGGTGAGACAGACACTTAAGTTGCTTAGAAACCCAGGTGACAGGATGTCTAAGGTAATATTTTTCAACAGGGCACAAGTGGCATTTTGGACAGGAGGTAATTCATTATTAGGGCTGTCCCGTACATTTCTCGATGTTTAGCATCCCTGGTCTTTGTAAGTACCATTTGCATCCCCTCCGTCATTGCCTGGTCTTTGTGACAACCTCAGATGCTCCCTACATATGTTTCTAGTAAGCTTATGGGGATAGAACTACTTCCAATTGAGAACCACTGTTTCAAGGGGTCAGTATAGGTACCTGCTGTCCAGAAAGCTCTGTCCTGGGAATGATGGGGACTTTGTGTAAGGGGGTGGTTGTGTGGGGAAGATATGCTATTTCTCCTCCTGAGAAGCTTTTAGATTTAGAGGAGAGAAGATCACTCAGCTCTGCTGTGTAACTAAGCCACCTTGGCCCCCACCAAGTCTGTAGAGAAACCATTGTGCCTGTTTTAAACCATCAGAGAGGTAGCTGGCGCTGTTGGAGGGATGGGAGCTTGGCAGACAAGCAAGAGACAGGGAAGATTTTCCAGCGGAGGCCCATCTCATTGGTGATGTTCACTAAAAAGACTACAGTGTTAGAGCAGGAAGGAATCTTGGAGATTATTCATCTAACGTAGTCCTTGCACCTTCTCCCACACCCCCAGATGAAGAAACTGCGGCCTCGGGAGGTAAAGTTGTTCACTCCATTATTCATTCAATGAGATGTTTATTGAGCACTTACTATATGCCAAGTCCTGTTCTAAGGGCTGGAAGGAACCAGGGGTAAAGCGACAGACCCTGGACAAGCTGGGGCTTGTGATGCCTCTAGGTTCTGTTCCTGCTGTCTGTCTCTCTTGGTATAAGGGATAGGGAGAAAGGAGTACTGGAGGGCAGTGGGGAGTGAGTTGTATGAGGGAAATAGGCAACCAGACTTGTTGGTCTGGAAGGAAGACACAAGAGCTGACAAGATCCAGAGGGAGAGGCTCTTGTGAGCCATGGCTGGAGTTAGATTCAGTCAACTGGAAATGGGCCTTCTAGTCACAGAGCTGTTCTAGGCTCCCCTCCTCCCTTAGGTGAGTGGGTCCATGCTTAGTCTCCATCTGTAGGGTGGTTATGCCCTGGGGCTAGACTTTTTGGTTGTCAGGTCTGCTCTTGTAGGTGGTCTCTTGCAGGGGCCAGCACAGCATGCTGGCTAAGAACCAGACAGACCTGTGTTTGAATCTTGCTTCTGTCACTAACTACCTGTGTGATCTTTGGCAAGTCACTTAACTTCTTTCAGCCTTACTTTATTTATTTGTAAGTGAACCTACCTCATAGGGTTGTTGGGAGAAATAGATGAGATAATACAAGTAAAGCACAGTGCCTGGCAAATAGTAAGCGCTCAATAAATGGTGGCTGCTGCTGCTACTGCTATTTTATTATTCTTTTCCCCACCTGCACAAATGCCGTTGGGACCCTCCATGGCCAAGAGGTTGTAGAGGGAGGGGGCTGCCTGCATCTGGGCAGGTGTGCTTGGCATGGGTGTTGGTGGGGGATCTGTCCTTTGGGGAAAGGCCTAGGCCTTGATTTTGTAAGCTTGGCTTTGGGGCAGGAATGTCTGACCATGGAAAGGCGCAAGGCCTGGGGGAGCAATGTCTAGCCCAACATGAACATCCTTCTTAGATTCCACCTTCTTGTTTAGCCACAATTGTCTTCCTTTCAGTGGAGTAAGAGGAAGAGAAGAAGCAGAGGAAATGCCACAGGAGCACTGAGGCCTTGCTTAACCAATGTCGGAACACAGATGGTGTAGCAGAGAGATCATGAGTTCAAATCCTGCCCAGCTTCACCATCTTATTAGCTGCATTAGTGACTTTGACAATGTATTCAGCCTCAGTTCCTAAGCTGCCTTTCCATCTTTTGTAACATGGGAATAATGTGACCCACGTTGAAGTTTGGGCATTATGGTAGAGACTGTGGGAGCCCATTAATTCCCTTCCCACTCCTCCCCCGCCACGTGTTATTGGCTTGAACGCTGACCTCCAGAGTTCTCTTTTGGCGCAGTTTAGCAAGCTAAATTAAAAATTTTTTTTTAAATTTTCATACAATTTTTAAAGCTTACTTTCTATTTGCAGTTATTACAAAATACTGGCTATATTCCCTGTGTTGTACAATACATCCTTGAGCCTATCTTACACCCAATAGTTTGTACCTCCCACTCCCCCAGCCCTGTATTGCCCCCCACCCCCCTGCCACACACTGGTAACCACTCGTTTGTTCTCTATATCTGAGTCTGCTTCTTTTATGTTATATTCACTAGCTTGTTGTATTTTTTATTTATTTATTTTTTTTGGCCACGCCACACGGCTTGTGGGATCTTAGTTCCCTGACCAGGGGTTGAACCTGGGCCCTCGCAGTGAAAGCACCGAGTCCTAACCACTGGACCGCCAGGGAATTCCCCTGTTGTCTTTTTTAGATTCCACATATAAGCGTTACCATACAGTACTTATCTTTCTTTGTCTAGCCAGCTAAATTTTCAGATTCTCCATCCTCTTACATCTTTAGATCCTTTTTTTTTTCCATTTGGTTCAAAATTAGACATTTTTAGGCTACTGAGATTTTTAATGAAAAACCAGAGGTCAGACCAACTCCAAAGGGTTGTATTTGGGTTCAGAAGGCAGTAGCCTGCTGTATTCCTACTAATTTTTCTTCCAGCTTGACTGTGGACTACTCCCTGGTCTGGTGGGACCCTTAACTACAGGGGGCAGGAAATAGTGACCGCTTTGCCCACAGCTTATGCAAGTTCCTGTTCTCTTTTGCTGCCTTTATCAAGAGAAGAGTGGGGGTGTTGGGGCGCAGACCTGTGTCTCGGGAGTCCAGGACTATAGTGTCAGGGTTCCTGGGGAAGGGTTCTTTTGGAGGATCAGGACTGCAAGGCAGGAGGTGGAAAATCAAGTGAAATATCCCATGCTGAATCTGAGCTGCTTAACTTTGCTGTCCTTTTCAAGGCTTTCTCTGAGGTGAGGCATTTGGCTACTTTATTCTGTCCTCCTCTATAAGGTTCAGAAATGAACCAGGGGGTCTGAATAGGAGGCTGTAATCTGGGCTGCCCACTGACCCTGTCTTTCACTTCCCTCTGCCTCTACTCAAGGTTGAACAAGATCTGTAGTGGTCTCTCCTTTCAGAGGAAAAACCAGTTCATGCAGCGGCTTCACAACTACTGGCTGTTGAAGCGGCAGGCACGGAACGGTGTCCCCCTCATCCGGCGCCTGCACTCCCACCTGCAGTCCCAAAGGAATGCTGAGCAGGTAGGTGAAGTAGTTATTTGAGGGCAGTGGAGGGAGGTGGAGAGTGACGAAGGAGAGATGGTTGGGGCAACCCTCCCTGAGCCCTCTGCGAGGCCTTTGCCTGTAGCCATCACCTCTCTAGGTGGTCCATCCCAGGAGTGACCTCCAGGACTGTAGAGCTCTTCAGACCAGACAGCAGCCCTTCTAGATGAGAGAGGCTTGTCTTGGAGCAAATTCTGTGGGAGAGTGGAAAGCAAGCCCAGCTTTCCCTCTACGTGGGGAAAACCCTTTAGATATGGCAGAAAGGAAGAAGTGGGCTGAGTGAGAGTCAGGTGACCATGTTGTATAAGTTAGGAAAAGGCATACTTTCCTTAAGACACTATACTGCCATCTGCCTAAAAACGTTGCATAAAAAATACACTAACCATCTAGGTTGTAGTGCACAGCCTGCCCAGTTGGGGTGATCTTTTAGACATTAGCAACTAGAGTTGCTGCATGTTTAGTGTTTTCTGAGATGGTGGAGGCCTCCTGAGAGACTTTTAAAAAACATATTTAGTTCTCTCTACCTCTTCACTTGTTCCATTACTTCTGCCTTTAAATATTCCCACACCATTACTCCAGAGACGAGGCAAGCCTTCCCATGATTCTGGTGCCCTCTGTTCTGTCTGATTTTACTTTTGCCTTTTATAACTGAAGTCCTGAAGGGGAAGTGTATATCCAGTCTCTCCTTGAAATGGTCTGCTTGCTCCCCTGTAGCTTCTTCTAGAACATCATTGACCCCTTCCAGCCCAGCAAGTCTTTCCTCAGATTCTCACCTTATAGACTGTTGGACTACATTTGACACCACGATCACTTTGTCTTACAGCTTCTCTGTGACACCATTTCCCACCCCCTCTACCCCACTGACTGTACCCTGTGCTGATCCTAATTCTTACCCCTTAATGGTAACACTCCCAGGGGCTCTGTTGCCTCCCTGTTGGCTTGGAGAGCTTGTCCACTCTCGTAGTTGTCAATAACTGTGTAGCAGTAGCTCCAGGTTTCTTGTCTTGTCCCCTCCCTTTTTGCTGCCCTCAGTCCCTCTGGGGCAGAGGAACTATAGATGTCCGTGTAGGTGTTGTTTCCTGAACTCAGAGATTGGAAACTGAATTCATTATCTTCCTTCATCTCCATAAATGTATTTCCCCATTACTATCATGGAACCTTCTTCCTCCTGACCCCAGATGTTGCCCACCTTGGAGTTACTTTTGTCTCTTTCCTCCATAAGGAGCTGCAGTTAATCATCCCCTGATCTGTTTGGGGGGATTTATCAGTATATGGCCCTTTATCTGTATTCCACAGCTACCCTGCTCACCCATGCCCCCTTAATTTCAGCAGTAGCTTTCTAGGTAGTCTCCAACCTCTAATTCTTTCTTTGCTTAACAGCTGGTACTGTCTTACACACTTAACCATTTTCCATCCTGTCATTTCTTTTTTTTTTTATTTTTTTTTTATTTTTTATTTTTATTTTTTTTTGTGGTATGCGGGCCTCCCTCCGCTGTGGCCCCCCCCGCTGCGGAGCACAGGCTCCGGACGCGCAGGCCCAGCGGGCATGGCTCACGGGCCCAGCCGCTCCGCGGCACGTGGGATCCTCCCGGACCGGGGCGCGAACCCGGTTCCCCTGCATCGGCAGGCGGACGCGCAACCACTGCGCCACCAGGGAAGCCC